>NC_133617.1:266237953-266362953 GCF_048593235.1 Sminthopsis crassicaudata | reverse complement strand
GGATTCGCCCTCCTTTTCCATTTCTTTGCTTTTTCTACTGATAACAACCAACAAGAGCCAAAGGAGGGATATAAATTCTGAAACTGGTTTTGAAAACCACCAGATGTTGTACATATCAATAGGAGATAAACAAATTAGCATCTGGTGAGAGTAATCTGCATTGTGAAATGGGGGAATATGTGTTAGATAAAAGATTCTTAACTTTTTTTATGTGGATCATAGAAGACTTCAACACATTGATGAAGCCTATGAACCATTTCCCAAAATGACATAAAATATCACTTAAATGTATATATTAAAATTTATTGAATTACAAATGAATCTAATATTGAAATACAGTTATCAAAATATTTTTTTTAGAAAATGAAGTTCATGAATCCCATGGTAAGTACTTATGAAATAGGTCATGTATATACATATATACACACATATATGCCCCCCCACACTTTTTCTTTCCTTTCAGCTGTACAATTTTAAAGTTTTATAAGTGCTCTCCCATCAAACATATACTTCAGAAAGCAATACCCATTTTTTTATAAAATTGAAACCTTTGACCATTACATATTTCCCCAAGATGTGGGATTGCAAGAAGATTGTAAAGTCATTAAAGCAATCTGCACCTTTCAAAAGAGATTTCTAAATTCTTATAAATATCCCAGCATCTGTGACACAATATTTTTAATGGGTGGATATGAAATACATGACTTGTACCAGGGGAGCTTGAGCATTTTTACATGCATTGCAAGTTGGATTTCAAGAAGACTTCAAGAAATATTCTCTATAAGCAAGTCAATCTAATTTAGAAGAGATCTCATCTTATGAGGGGAGATCATTTATTCAGGTGAAAATCCGAAAAAGTATCTTTCCCTTTCTCTGAGAGTCTGCCTTGTTTACACTGGCCCATTACTTTGTATCCTATTCTTCTGAAAAATGAGGTCTATCTCTATTGTGATTCAAAGGAAATGATAGAGAAGTAAAGAGTCAAATGTTTTTCAAAATGTTATCTTATAAAGGTCCAAATTATTTGATTATAATAAAGTGTAACTATGCTAAAGGTTTTGTTTTGTTTTGTTTTGTTTTTACTATATATGGCATTTGAGTGTGCAATACAGAATTTCTTTAATTCGCTTAAACAGACATGCTCTTAAAAAGTTGTATATAAGGAAAATATTCATTTTATCCAGTTATGAATTAGAAAGTGAAAGGCAATATTCTATTTTTAAAATAGTACTTAAGGAAGAATTTCAGCTCTTATAGTAAGGAAGCAATTAAGATGAAAAGACTCAGATTAAGAGCTGGAAGGCATGTCAAAAGTTATCTAGTCCAAATCATTCATTTAATAAAAGGGGAAAAAAGGGCCCAGAAAAATTAAATGATTTGCACATAAGTTTCTGTGCACTAAAGGACAAATCCAACATTTGCAACCAGGTCTTCTAATGTCACTTTAAAGTTTTTCCCCATCATAACACATTGTATAGTGAAACAAGAAGAGAAGGCTTGGGGGCAACTTAATTGTTAGTGTTGAGACTCAGTTTCCTTATCTATAAAATGAAGGAGTTGGATTTGATGACCTTTCAGATAACCTCAAAATCTATGATGATATGCCTTTTAAAATTTAGTTTTCTATAGCACTATGTAATATTCTGTGAGATTTTATACTTGTAGTACAGGCATTATCAAAATTAGTAAGGTTCATTTTATATGAAGTTGGTTGCAAATTCATTAGCATCAAGAAGATGCTTTATTTTTTTTTTCTTCTCTCTTTTCAAGTGCCTGGCAAAATATTGTCATGATCCACAAAAGCAGCTAGCACTCAATATCCAATAAACTAATAAATTATGGTTATATTGGTGGTATAGTGGGCAGAATATTATGTCTGTATTCAAGAAGATGAGTTCAAAAACAGTCTCAGTTAATTATTAATTGTGTAATTTTAGGTAAATCATTTAATTCCTTTCTGCCTCAATTTCCTCCATTATAAAATGGGAATAAAAATAGCACTTATCTTCTTGAGTTGTTGTGATGATCAAATGGGGTAATATTTAGAAAAGAATTAGCATAACCACTGGCACATAAGAGGTACTTAATAAATTCTTGTTCACTTCCCTTATATATTGACTTTTTCTGAATCCTAACTCAAATCTATTGGAACATCAGCCAATCCAGTTTGTGATCTCTGATCACACTGTCTAGTGAACTGCATAAGTGGACTGAATACCTCAACATCTTTTCCCTATTATTTCTGTTATTTCCCCTCATATGGATGGAGCACAATCTCTTTTATATTTCTCTCAGTTTTTCATTGTTCAGACTTCAATTAATTTCACCCTAGGAACTCTCGTTCTCTTATGTATAAACATATCCTCTCTAATCCCCTTCTATGTCTCTCCCAGATCTTATCTCAATTATCTCAGGAAAATCTTCCTTCTACTATTTTCATAGATAATTATGGAAGACAGCTTGGAGATCATTTAACTCAATCCCATCATTTAACAGGTGAATTAAAGCATAGAAAAGTAAAAACTTGTATAAGATCACACAGACATTGATCTTATCAAAAAAGGTTTTCTAAAGCCAAGTCTAGGTTATTTCTACTAAACCTGATGTATGTATCTATAAGCCCCCTCAAAAAAGTTAAAATAGACAAACAAATTTGTTGTAAATGTTCAAACAGTAATCCAGACTCCTAATTTTTTTAGCGACTGATGAACACATAGAATTTTTTGAGTATGGGTAAGGGGTGATTTCCAGTGTTTGACAACTATGAATCTTTTGTGGTATATGACGAGGTGTGGTTCCAGGGAGCTGGGACCAGATCACCATTAGCAGAGTATATAGGAAGGTCAGAGTCAGACGGGGCCCTAACATGGATGCATAGTCCATTAAAGGTCATATGCAAAACATATATCAATAAATTATAGCAAAACAGTTAACAGCAAATAATTAGTGGAAACCTGTAACGTGCTGTTGTCTCCAGAAGCTGCCAATCACTCTCTGGGAGGAGATCTGGTGTGTCAACTCAAATCTCTCAGACACATACTTCTTCCTGTAGAGAACCATTGTCTCCAGACAGTTGCCGTTAACTCTCGTCCAGAGTAGTGACTTCCCTCTTTTACCCTCCCAGAGAATGGGTGTGGGATAATGCAAGGGCTTCTGGGAAAAATTACTTCAACCAATGAACTTGCTCTTCCCCAAGGAATTCACAAGTAAAAACTCCCAGTAAAGGCTGAAACTAGAGAACTGTCAAGTACCGACTTAGTACTTAGTAAGAACCTAATATCTCATTATCTCATTAGCAATTAGTAAGAACCTAACATCTCCCCCTTTCTTTTGATTTAGAACATAGAGTGGTCATGACCTTGAAACATAAATCCATCAATATGGGAGGCATTACACATAATTACATAAATTACATAAACACAAAGTAACATAGTAACATAACACATGCTAGAAGTATGTGACAAATAACATGATCAAATAATCATAAATTGAAAATTTATAAATGTCCATAAGTCCATTGTCCATTAGTCTCATCTTGTGTTAAGAAATCCAATGATTCCTGCTGGTTTTTATAATTCTTTAACAGTCTTCTTATTAGCCATGCTCTTTCAGTATCAGATGTTTCTTAGATTTTCTCCTTTGTTTTGAGGTCTTTCTCTTTCTGTCCCTCTCTGATGGGCAAGGCGAATATGACTCATTGGCACCCATCTGATTCCTTCTCCATCTGAAGAAATACAAGCAAACCCTCTCCCCCAAGCAGTTAACCTATCTGGTCCCTTCCATTCACCACTTTCTGGGTCTTTCCACATCACCTGGCGATTATCTTGGGAAAGTGGAGCTGCTTGCACTGGACTCTGACCTTCTGGTGGGTTATAAAACCTGTCTGCCAGAGCCAGTGCATCTTTGTCAAAAATTAGAAAATTAATGGTATAGAGAACTAAATTTAGAAGTTCCCTAGGGCTACCTGTGGCTCCCCCTTTCTTTTGTTTTTGGAGGAGTGTCTTAATGTCTCTGTTTCTTCTCTCTACTATTGCCTAACCTTGCAGACTAAAAGGTATTCCAGTAATGTGTAATATCTTATACTGCACACAGAAGTGTGAAAAAAGTTTAGAACTATAGGCAGGTCCATTGTCTGTTTTTATTGCTTGTGGCACACCCATAATTGCAAATACTTGGATAAGGAATTCAGTGACCACTCAGGCTGTCTCTTTTGCTGTTAGCACTGCAAAAGTGAATCCTGAAAAGGTATCTACTACCATGTGGATGAAAGATAGATGACCAAAAGATTTATAGTGAGTTATATCCATTTGCCAGATTTCATGGGATCTCAAACCATGAGGATTCTTCCCTGAAGGGAGTGTAGGAGGGTGGAAAGGAAGGCAAGCTGTACTTACTATGCTCCTAGCTTCCTCTCTTGTGATTCCAAATTGTAAACGTAAAGCTCGAGCAGCCTGATGATACTTAGAATGAGATTCTTGTGCTTCCTGAAACAAAGGACTCCTGGCTAACATGGTTAGAAGTCTATCTGCCTTTGAATTTCCATCAAAAATAGGACTTGGAAGTCCACTATGTGAGTGGGCATGCAAGATATAAAGGTTATTAAGAGAGTAATACAATTATCTGGGATAAGTCCTGAAAAAATATGTCTCCTTGATGAAGGACTGCTGTGTGTGCCTCTTTTATAGCAAAAATTGATATTTCCAAGGGTTTTTGAGTGACTCAATCACATTGGATAAAGCCAGTTCAATTTCTCTCAAAGCCTCTTGTGCTTCTTTTTTAAGTGGGTGTGGTGAATTTAAAGTACTGTCTCCCCTTAAAATGTCATATAGGGGTTGTAGTTGATTGATAGTTAAGTCTAACACTGGACGCATCCATTGGATATCTCCTATTAATTTTTGGAAATCATTTAAGAACTTCTCTGTTCTTAAAGAAAGCTTTTGTACTGTGAGTGTCTTAGGATATACTTCATATCCTAAATATTGAAAAGGAGCATGTATTTGAATTTTTTCTGTAGCTATATACAGTTTGTAGTACTTTAATATTTCCATGGTCTTTTGTAGACATGCTTCTAACATTTGTTCCTCAGGTGCAAAATATCATCCATATAATGTAAAAATATTACTTTTAGAAATGCTTTTCTTATTGGAGCAAGAGCAGCAGCAACATACATTTGGCACGTAGTAGGGCTGTTTTTCATTCCCTGTGGCAAAACTGTCCATTCATGTCTTTTATAAGGCTCAGCCAAATTAACACTAGGTACTGAAAAAGCAAATCTTTTCATATCCTCCTTATCTAGAGGTATAGAATAGAAACAATCCTTAATGTCTATTAACCCATAGAGGCCATTCTCTTGGCAACTGAGTAGGAGATGGAAGTCCAGGCTGAAGAGTTCCCATAGTTTTCATCTGTTCATTTACTCTTCTTAGATCAGTTAACATCCTCCATTTTCCAGATTTCTTTTTCACTACAAATACTGGGGAATTCCTTTTTTTTTATTTATAATTTTTTTGACATTATATATGCATGAGTAATTTTTTATAACATTATCCCTTGTATTCATTTTTCCAAAATATCCCCTCCCTCCCCCTACTCCCTCCCCTTGATGACAGGCAATCCCATACATTTTACATATGTTACAATATAACCTAGATACAATTTATGTGTGTAAATCCCATTTTCTTGTTGCACATTAAGTATTAGATTCCGAAGGTATAAGTAACCTGGGTAGAAAGACAGTAGTGCTAACAGTTTACAATAAATTCCCAGTGTTCCTTCTCTGGGTGTAGTTGTTTCTGTCCATCATTGATCAACTGGAAGTGAGTTGGATCTTCTTTATGTTGAAGATATCCACTTCCATCAAAATACATCTTCATACAACATTAAAGTATGCAGCTATCTTCTGGTTCTGCTCATTTCACTCAGCAACAGTTGATGTAAGTCTCTCCAAGCCTCTCTGTATTCCTCCTGCTGGTCATTTCTTACAGAGCAATAATATTCCATAACCTTCATATACCATAATTTACCCAACCATTCTCCAATTGATGGACATCCATTCATCTTCCAGTTTCTGGCCACTACAAAAAGAGCTGCCACAAACATTTTGGCACATATAGGTCCCTTTCCCCTCCTCAGTATTTCTTTGGGATAAAAGCCCAATAGCAGCAATGCTAGATCAAAGGGTATGCACAGTTTGATAACTTTTTGGGCATAGTTCCAAATTGCTCTCCAGAATGGTTGGATTCTTTCACAATCCACCAACAATGTATTATTGTCCCAGTTTTTCCACATCCCCTCCAACATTCATCATTATTTGTTCCTGTCATCTTAGCCAATCTGACAGAGTTGTCTTAATTTGCATTTCTCTGATCAGTAAATACTGGGGAATTCCAAGGACTTAGAGAAGGCTGCAAGTGTCCTTGGTCAAGTTGTTCATTCACTATGTCTAATAAGGCCTGAATTTTATCACTTCTTAAGGGCCACTGTTCTACCCACACTGATGAATCAGTCTTCCACTGAATAGGAACCGCTGAAAGTGCAGGTAGGCCTTCAACAGCAGCCCTGCCTAAAAAGCCGAAGTGCTTATTTGTAATCCTATCTGCTGTAAAATGTCTCTTCCCCACAGATTGATGGGGATTTTTTCAACCACAAAAGGAGTAAAATCTCTTGCTTCACCTTCAAATATACATCTCAAAGGCCTAGCACTAAATTCTGCAGCTATTGATCCTCCTACCCCTGACATGTAGGTGTCTGCCTTAATCTTTGGCCAGTGACTGGGCTAATTGGCATCTCTAATAACTGTACGATCTGCACCTGTGTCTACCAATCCTTCAAATGGTATTCCATTTATATAAATAATAAGCATATGTTGGTCAGCTGTCATAAGCTGCTGTCCAATATATTCCTGGATTTTGTCCATTGGAGCCAGAATCTAGGCGACTATCACCAGGTTGCTTACCAGGGATACATATCAATAAGCCTGATGATACTACTTCTCCTAGTTGATAAATCACACGTTGTCTACCTGTATTAGTGACTGGGATATTAGCTACACGTTCTCCAGTTTCCCACATCAGTGTATGGATGGACACTGTTTTGTAGGCACTCTGAGAAGGTGAAATGGTCAAGCCTACTGTGCCTGGAGGCAAAGGATCCATAGGCTCAACAGGAACAGATTTCACTTCTCCAGGGAGTATCTCAGTAGTCTCTAATGCACACAACTCTATTTTTCCTAATTTCAATCCCTTTCTTCCATCTGACTGCCTTTTGGCTGATTGATCGCTTCTTAAAATTCTCTGGATATAACCTCGGCTGCCATCATGCCCCACTTGGGGGGCTGAAGCTGGGCCCACCTCTCATTTCCCTGGGTCAATCTACATTTGGAGGCCCAGTGGAGAACCTTGTGACATTTTGGACATGGAGTTTTAGGTCTTCTCTCACCCTGTCTTCTCACTGTATTTCCATACCTACACTGATCTCTTAGATGTCCAATTTTTCCACATTGGAAACATCAATGAATTTCTCTAAAAGTCCCTTGCCAGGAGGGACCCTGTCTTTCCACTTTCATCATAATCCATGTATAAAAAGCATTTGTTCCCACTGTAGCACAGCATGTTATGATCTCCTCTAAAGGAGCATCTTTGTCTAATCCCCATATAATTCTTTTGCAAATCTCATTGGCATTTTCCTTAGCCAGATGTCTGGTCATTATTTCTGTAGCTCCATTTTCTCCAATAGTTCTTTTGACAGCAGTTTGCAAACGTCCCACAAAATCTTCAAAAGGTTCATTGGGACCTTGTTCTATTTTAGTGAAAGCCTCTCCCCGATCTTTCTGTCCAGGGAGGACACCCCAAGCTTTTATTGCAGCCTTAGCAATTTGCTCATATATTGTCACGGTATAATTAATCTTTTCTGAATTCTCTCCATACTGACCTTCACCAGCTAAGTGCTCAAAAGTGAATTGTATGTTAACTCCTATTTCCAAATTGCATCTGACTTGGATTTTACATAATTCATGAAACTCTGCAAGCCATGACAAATTTTCTCCAGGTTCTAGGCATGTCCTTGCTATGGATTTCCAATCATTTGGGGTTAGGACTTCATAAGACAAACCATCTAGTAACATTTTAACATAAGCTGATGTAGCCCCATAAAGGGTACAACCTTTTTTCAAATCTTTAATTTTATTCAAATCTAAAAGTGCATGTCTTCTCCTTTTTTGACCTACAGAGTCAATATCTTCAATCACAGGATATGCATATATAAAATCACTTATATCCTGTCCTTCTCTCTTAGCTTTAACCAATGCTTTTTCTAATCTTGTCATAGGCTTAGGCTGCTTCACAGGCAATTCTGTTTGTGTTTCTGCCTCTTCCCCTCCTCCTTCTTGCTCCACCCTGAAGGCTTAATTGAGGGAGGAGATGGGAAATGCTCCTGTTGCTCAGAATTGTACTTAACTTCATTGTTATCTGATTCATCCTTTTCACCTAGTTTAGTTGACACTTCCCCATTTTGTTCCTTCTTCTCTTCCTTTAGAATAACATTTTTTAAAGCCTTCTGGATTAAATTTTAGGTATGAAGTGTATCTTTGGAAATTGAGTTTGGTCCGGAACCAAAGGGCAAAATGTCACAAGGGCAATTGTAGTGTTCACCTAATTGCTTTCCTACTAATTCCCATTCATCTGGATCCAATTCTTCTTTCAGAGAAAAACAAGGACATATGACCTTCACAGTTTTTAAAAGTTCAGTAATATCCTCCAAAATTATAATCAATCCTTGGCTTTTCATAACCTTGATGATGCTCTCTAAACATTTTTTTTGAACAGAAGGTGTTTGCCCCATTTCACTATAAGAGATTGCTAGTTTAGCCCTTAACAAGTTAAGTTCCTTATTGATCTATTAGAATGCTCACTTAATCTTTAACTAAGTTTCCTTGTTACTCACAGTTCTGGGTCAGAGAGACTGAGATCTGGATTGGAGGCTTTTCCACTGGAATCAGGATCATGTCTGTCCCTGTTCAGGAGCCAAATTGTGATGGTCCAGTCTACCTTCTCTGAAGGGCTCAGAATAAGTCCTTATCAGGAGAAGCAAAAGTCCTTGACCCACATTGTGGATGCCAATTTGTAATGTGCTGTTGTCTCCAGAAACTGCCAATCGCTCTCTGGGAGGAGATATGCTGTGTCAACTCAAATCTCTCAGACACATACTTCTTCCTGTAGAGAACCATTGTCTCCAAACAGTTGCCGTTAACTCTCATCCAGAGTAGTGACTTCCCTCTTTTATCCTCCCAGAGAATGGGTGTGGGATAATGTAAGGGCTTCTGGGAAAAATTACTTCAACCAATGAACTTGCTCTTCCCCAGGAAATCACAAGTAAAAACTCCCAGTAAAGGCCGGAACTAGAGAATTGTCAAGTACTGACTTAGCACTTAGTAAGAACCTAATATCTCATTATCTCATTAGCACTTAGTAAGGACTTAACAGAAACCATGAATAAAAATGGAACCAATAGTGATGGACCAAAGTCTGTGATGATAAAAAATCAAAATCAAAAGGACATGTAATAGGAAAGGTCTAAGTAATGAGGATAACGTATAAGAATTTTGTATACTCAATACATTAGCAACACATATAAACTTAAAGACAATGATATAAGAATTTAGCTTGACCCCATGCAATTTTCCTGATGGGTGGTAATTGTGGGAGGCTCTGACTAAAATTCAAATTTTCTTGACTAGAAGTCAGCTGTATTAAGAATAGTGGCAAACAGCATGGAGAGGGGGATAAAAGCTGTAATTTTTAAAAATTATAATTAGGCTTAATAAGCAGATAAGGAGTCAATGTCATCATTGTTTGAGTATTTTGTAGGAGAGATTCTTGTTCAGTAATATTTTGGATTAGAGGATCATTGAGATACCCTATCAATCTTGAATTCAGTAACCTGAAATTCTTGAAAATATTCGAAGACCCTTTCAACAATCACACAAAATTCTCTGCAGTAGCATTTAAGATAATAGGAAAGGCAATATTAGAGAAGTAAGAGAGCTGGCCTTGGAACTAGGAAGACCAAAATCCAAATCTTGCCTTTGGCCCATGATGGGCAGGCGATTCTAGGCAACTTATTCACTTTTTCAGGGTAAAAGGCAACTATCCAGGACATCATAGTTGCACAGAAGGCACTAACTTATACAGGTTCTTCACCTATGATTTCCCTATATCAATGAAACCACAATTCCTATGCATATTTTAAAATTCTTATTCAACTTCACTGTTTTTTCTATTTTAACTACTAATAGAAAAACTGTTGTTTCCACTATTAACATTACAAAAGTATAGCATTTTAGTCAATATTATAAGTAGCGTTATGTAGCATAATGGAGAAAATGTTAGATTTGGAGTCAAAATTCTTGAATTTGAATCCTGCATCACTCATTCCTATGTGATCTTGGACAGGATAGTTTACTTTCCTCAACATCAATTTCATCATTGGCACAATGAGAAATATTGTAGAGAAATATTCAACAAATATATACAGAAAATTTAGTAAGAAAATTCTAAGTATCACAATTCACATGAAAGAATCCTCAAAAACATCAATAATAAGAAAAATATGAATAAAATGAAACTTGAAGGTTTTACTTCCAACCTATCAGATTGACAAAGATGAAGATGATAAATATTGAAGAAGTTATAGGAAGAACTAATAGCATTAATGCACTGCAACTGGTCCCAACATTCTTGAAAACAATTGATAAATGTTAACTCAGAAAATTGCTATTATACTTTATATATTATTTGTCTTGGTGATATAATTGTTAACTATAAACATAACCCAATTCCAAGGCATGGAAAAGTGAAATCTAAACAAAAATGTTTTTATTTACACTTTTTATAATTGCAAAGAACTGAAAGAAATATGAATACCAATGTATCGAATAAATGAATAAATTGTGACATATGGATGTAATGGAATATTGTAATATCATTAAGAAATGGAGAATAAAAATTCAAGGAATCATAGGAAGACATATAAACTGATACAAAACAAAATAAATCAAACCATGAGCACAAACATCATGATGACTGCAAAAATGTTAAAGAAAAGGAGACAAAAGACTTCAGAATACTGATCAGTGCAGTATCTGATTTTAACTTCATAGATTTGATAGCAAATTGACTCATTGTTTCAGTAGAGAAGTGGTGGACTTTAAGCGTGGAATGACACATATATTTCCATACTTGGTTTTGTTTTCATTTGGAGAATGACAGTCAGAGAATCTTATAGAAATGTAAAGAAGAAAAGCATACTAACATGATATGTTAAATTGTTTTCAAAGGAAAAAAATAAATTTAGTTAGATTTTAAAAAGCTCTAAATTGTAGGAATTATTTTTGAGAGGATGCAATATACTGGGAATCCAACAATGATTCATATTATTTCAAACAGAAAATGTTTTCTGAATTCCAAATAATTGGTTCACACATGAGATTTTAAAGTACAAGCTGATTGTGTATTGGAATTTTCTAGATACTAGACATTTAATGGGGGGAAGATGATGCATAAAAATACCCGAAGGGAGCAGAGAGGAAGGAAACCAGCACCCTGAGAAAGAAGTCCAGTCAAGAGCAGGAAGGCAAGTGTGACGGCCTCCAGGACAGCCAGAAGACAGACTGTCCCAGAGGTAGTTGGGACCCACAGCAGGGGCTTGAGCAGGAAAGTGCTGTTTTAGGAAGATTAACTCTGGGTCTGGTGGGGAAGTAGAGAGACTGGATTCAGGCAGACTAGTTAGAGGCTGTGGCCAGGAGGCAGAGGCCAGGGGCTTCAGCTGGTGGAGGGAGAGGGTCACTGGGAGAGACGTGGTGGAAAGGACTTCCCCACTGGGAGAGATAGGATAGGACTTCCTAATTTGGACTGACTTGGACCACAGGTCCAGCAGGAAGAGCCTCAAACCAATCCCCCACAGGGAGGGCTCACACAGAAAAGAGCCGGTGGCAGGACATAATCTGAACTCAGGACCTTCTTTCTATTCTGGCTCAGAAGATCCTTTTGTGCTATGAGTCCATAGGAAGGCCACTTTTAGATACTTCAATAAAAGATGCTTCAACATATAAACCCATCCCATTTTCTCTTCTTTCACACTGCTAGCTGGTTAGTAGCCAAAATAATAGTCGAACCAGAACCAGTACGACTGGTTTTAGTCATTATGATAACAGCACTTTGGGGAACTAGGGGGGAAATGCAATTGTAACATATCATGCATATTCTTTCCTACTTTATAAACTTTGCCCTAGTGGATTTTCATCTCTTTACCTTATTTACAATGATCACTAGAAAAGTACCTTAGGATCATAGATTTATAAATGGAATAGAATTTAGAAGCCTATTTATTCCAATACACTCACATTATAGATGAGTCTATAAAGATTAGTGATATTAAATTAGCTGCCTATAGTCATCAGAGAGTAACTAGTGAACCCAGGATTCAAACCAAATTCTCCTGGACCTTAAATTCTGCCTTCTTCCAACTACACCATATTTTCTGTTTAGTATGAGTTTAAAGCTGTTTCTTAACCAAAATGACCTGAGTACAGTTTAGAGATATTTTTATTCTCTTACATGTTGCCCAAATAAAATGATTTAGAAACTTTTATACCTAATAGCTTACTCTCCTAAGGTATTGTCACCAAATGATTCTATGTATCAGACTTCCAAAGCTGAAAATGTAACTATTTATTTAATGATTCAGTCAGCAAGGTAATTGGGATTAAATGACTTGCCCTGGGAACTGCTTAAATGTTTGAGACTGGGTTTTTGAACTCAGATGCTCTTGACTCCAGAGCTAGTGCTTTATCTCTTGCCCCTAGCTGCCCCTATCCTATTTGTTCTTGGCGACAAAAGGTTAGCAGTCTCACTCTCAGCTTAGTGGTTATGTATTCTACCAAACACCAGGGAGTGCTGGAAGAAAAAAACAAGCTCTCTGAGATTCTCAAAGAAAATAATTGGTTATTCTACTCCAAACTTTTAGATTTTTCTGATTTCTGCACTTCTTAAACTTGGATCCATGAACTTAATCTTTATAACTATATTTTGATATAATTGGTTTCTTTAGTAATCCTATGCATTTTATTTTTATGCATTCAGAAACATTTTGAGAAGGGCTCTATTTGTGCCTCCATTAAGTTATAAACTCCAGGGCAGGGATTGTCTTTTGCCTCTTTTTGTATCCCTAGTGTTTAGCCTAGTAATTTTCACATAGATACTTTAAAAATATTTGATTGATTGTTTCTTTCATTTCAATAGTATTTTATTTTTCCAAATACATGTGTAGTTTTCAATATATACTTTTATAAAACTTTTAAAAAATTATCTTTCCCTTCCTTACATTCTTCCTCTCCAAAACAGCAAGAAATCTGATATATGTTAAATATATGCAATCCTTTTAAATATATTTCCACATTTTTCATGTTGTACAAGAAGAATCAGACCAAATTGGGGAAGAGTAGAAGAACCAAGAGAAAGAAAGAAAGAAAGAAAGAAAGAAAGAAAGAAAGAAAGAAAGAAAGAAAGAAAGAAAGAAAGAAAGAAAGAAAGAAAGAAAGAAAGAAAGAAGTGAAAACACTGTGTTTTGATCCACATTTAGGCTCCATAATTCTCTCTCTGGATGCAGATGGCATTTTCCACCCTAAGTCCATTGGAATTACTTAGAATTACGCCATCGTTGAGAAGATCAAATGAAAGAAGAGATAGTCCATCATAGTTTATCATCACATAATCTTTTCTTATGTACAATGTTCTCTTTGTTATGCTCAGTTCACTCAATATCAGTTCAGGTAGGCCTTCTCAGATTTTTAAGAAATCAGCCTGCTTATTATGTCTTTACAGAACAATAATATTCCATTTCATTTTTATACCATAACTGTTTCAATCATTGCCCATTGATAAGCATTCACTCAATTTCTAGTTTCTTGCTATTACCAAAGGGCTTCTGCAAACATTTTTGCACATATAGATCATTTCCCGTTTTTATTATCTCTTTGGAATACAAACCTAATAGTGAGACTGCTGGATCAAAGAGTATGCATAGCTTTATATTTCCAGGTTGCTCTCCAAAATGGTTAAATCATTTCACAAATCCACTAAAAATCTATTAATGTCCTAATTTTCCTATATCTACTCCAACAGTTATCATTATCTTTTCCTGTCATCTTAACTAATCTGAGAGGTGTAAAGTGGTATCTTAGTTTTCATTTCTCTAATCAATAGGTAGAACATTTTTTTTAATATGACTAGAAATGGCTTTAATTTCTTTATCTGAAAATTGTTCATATCTTTTCACCATTTATGATGGATTGATTCTTGAAGGAATCCATGTCATAAAAAAGTATTAAGAATCCTTTACCTAGGTGATATTGTCTGGATATTTATCAATAATTTCAAATGCAATGATTTCAGCAACCACTCATTGAAAGAATAATTATTTTAGACTTTCTGGATGCATTTCAGTGCACTAGTTTAACTGTATACAGTACTTATTTCCCAGAATAACCAGAAGTCACTGAAATAAGAGGAAATATATTAAAAATAATTACAATATAGGTTATATTTTTTGTATTATCTCTGAAGCCCAGGCAATCCTGAATTGACCAACAGAGAAACACCAAATTCTAGGAGTTTTCTAAGTGGAGATGCTTCAATTCAGAACTTCTCCAATAGACATTCCTATCAGGAAAAAAAGTTAATGCCTCCCAGTTGCTTTCCATTCATAGTCTTCTCTCTTTGGGGTCAGTATTCTGTTAACTGCACATGATCTGGGCATCTATTCTAGTCTCTAACTCCTTCTCAATTTTACCTGAAATTTGTTTCACTCTGTCAGTATTCCCTTTTGTGGCTCCTCTGAATTTCTAGTTTTCTATTCTCTTCTTACTGCTTTACTAATAGATAATGGTTTACCATCACTGACTCCTTTCTCTATTGCTTTGCAGTTCTGTTAGCTCTCAAAATACAGCACTCTTCCCTTTCATAATGTTCCAGTTAGTTGCCTTAATAAATAAAGTGATAGTCTTTGAGTCAAAAAGAACTGATTTGAAATACTGATTATATTCATATTCCTACCAACTGTTGGACTATGAGCAAATAATTTTTAACTTTTTTCAGACTTAGATACTTTATTCTTAAAATGTGGAGAACAGGACAGACCTATTTGCCATGATTATTCTGAGGATCATTTGAAATAGTAGAGTTCTTTACAAACCTTAAATGTCTAGGTAAATGTTAATTATTATTATGTCAGTTACAGTGCCCCCTGGCTTTATACATGAGATTTCTCTAAGAGGGAAGCCATCTCTCCTATCATCTTTATAATTCCATCTTGTCTTATAGACTTCTGTGTCCTAGAAATTAGTAGGTTATTAACCACTAAGCAGTTGCACTAAGATAGTATGTGTTCCTTCTGAATTAGGATTTTCTGCTGTCTCTAAAGATCCAGGGTGAGTGCGCTTCTTTCTCCAATTGACTCTGATTCCATTGCTTCATCCTATAACAGAGTTATTCAAATTATTCTAGTCTGCATTCAGAAACCTTTAAGAGAAACTGGGAGAAGGAACTATATATTCCTCCTGCACTGCAGGAATTAAAAAGATTTATACTCTCTGCTATATTGGTAAAACTATGCTGAACTAAATGAGAAAAATCATAACTAGAGAAGGGCAATTGAACCTTTTCCCAATTGCACCAAAATTGAGAGATAACTGATATTCCTCCAATCATAACATATCCAGAAACAATCAAGTTTAATATTTAATTAATAAACATAGCTAACATAGGAAACTGTTCAAGTTCCTAATTCCTTATAGATCCATGCAACCATACCATGAGTGTGATTGGTGAATTCCACATAATTCCATATGGACAGAGCCTGGAAGAAAGCCCAGGACTTTTGCTTTTGAGGTGAGTAGTGTGAAAGTGACATGCCTAAATCGTTGTCCTTATTCCATACCTGTCCACCTTATATCATGGGCACTATACAATCTCCCAGCTGAAATTTGTCATTAAAATTTTGATTTGAGGGTTGTTTTGTATGTCTTTCCAGAGGAACCAGAATTGCTATCATTTAATTGTTGTTTTTTTAATTAGATAGTTTTCTTGCCTTCTCAATTTTAAATTTGTTCTACTTTTTTTAGAGCAGGGCTTATTTAACTTTTTTCATTCATTATCTTTTTTTGCCAGAGATGTATATGTGATCCTTGGTATATATGTATTTAAAGTAGCAGGTGGGATGGGTGCTAAACCCCTTTACCCAAAACTGATTACTCACAGGCATTTTCAGATACAAAGAAGAAGCATTTCTTCCATCCCTGCAAGGAGAGGCCCAAAATGCCAACTGAGCAGACATGAGCTTCTCAGCTCCCATCTTCCTGCATTGTGCTTAGCCCTAGTGAGCCAGAAATAGAGACTTTGATTAAATAGCAACAGACCCAAGTCCTTTCATTGAATGGGCTGAAAAACCATTGACCAGTGGTCAGAAATGTTATCTACTTTCTGTGGATTACTGCACTTTCTGCCCTACAGTCCTCTAGACCTAGAGATCATGTGATTTCCTGCAATTTGGAACTTCCATCTCATAGACTTTTTTGAGAAATCTTCACCTAGTCTCATTTAGTCCCCCTCTTTTTCATACATTTGAAGATTTCTCATACCAGGTGAGAAATTTTCATCCACTAGGGCATCTTTGTTATCTAGGCCTTCAGGCTTATCCCTCTCTTCAATATTACTGTAATCCATCCTCTACCATTTAAAACCAACACACACACATCAATGGAAGCTTTCAGGAATCACTTTAGCTAAGAAATCGAACTATTTTAATGATTAAGTGCATAAGCAAGCAGTTGACAAAATATTGCTGCTTAAACCAATGATCAGGGATCAGAGACCCTGCTTCTACCAACTCCCATTATCTATCTTTGAAACTCTGTCATGAAAACCAACAGACTGCCATCTGGCAGGCATAGAACTACAGCACTGTGAAGGCCAGTTGTCACATCATTCCCACTTCAAGCAGTTCAAACCCAAATTCATTTGGAGCAAAGGGATGAAGGTCTCATCTTCTGGAACTGCTTTAGCCTAATAAGGGACTTAGAGTTGGCCCTGCCCAATGAGGTCCAGACTGAGAGGAGAAACAAGTGACTTGTAGGTGGTGTCAGCTGCATCTATTGTTGAATGTCAAAATCAAATATCAGATGATTTCAGATTGACCAAGTAGTTGGAATTTCATGGCTTTAATCTCACAAGTAGATGAAAAATACGAAGACCAAATATAATCAAAAGAAAAAGAATACAAAAGTGATATTAATATGGAGGTTACTAGGGACAGTAACATTCTTCAAAGGAAGACCAGGAAGAAGTGAGGCTATCATGAATGCCTCTCATCCAAACAGCTTTTCTTAAATAAATACAAAAGAATGTTTTCCCCAAACTCCTGCTTATGTTTCCTCAAAGGAAAAGGGGTAATTGGTGGAATATTGTGTCTTTAAGCGAATATGATCTCCTTTATCAAAAATTCTAGATTCCTAACAAGAGAAGGCTTTTACCCAATTAGTACAAGTGTTAACAAAACCAAATGCAGTTTGAAGCCTCTGCAAGGGGGCATATGTGTAGATCTTTTTATCAGTCCTTTCAGAATTTACTTGCCTGGGAGCTATATGAGACAATGCAGGAATCAGGAGTTGAATTAAAGGTGCCTCCATCAGGGGCAAACAGGCAATAGTACTAGCAGCTGAATCTATAAGCCTATTTCCCTTGGCCTGAAGTGAATTCCCCTTCCTTGAGGAAACAAGAGAACCTCTCTAAGTCCATGGACAGCTGGCAGTAATTGTTCCTATGCATACTTAATGAAGGACTTTGGCTATCTAAAATCCCCTTTTCTTTCCATATAGTCCCCATGATCATGCAAAATATGAAAAAAAGTATGTGAAGTCAGTATAGATATTCATTCTCATTTCTTTCCCCAATTCTAAAGCTATGATATAGGCAAAAATGTTTTGAAGCATTTGTGAAGAGAACTAAAAGCTCCAACCATTGGCCCAGAATGAGATTATAAGTTTCCTCAATTAGAAGGGCTGTGACAGCTAGCTCTAAGGCAGGAGAGTTCACCCCCAAAACACTAAGTCTTTGAGAAGTAAGGAAAGTGATCTAGCATAGGGTTCCAGAGACCTCTATGACATGGTTCTGCCTTCCATCAATGTAGGTAAGGTTAAGGCCAGGAAAAAGATTAGTTTAGCTTTCAGGGTCCTAAAAAAAAAAAAAAAAAAGACCCTGATCAGGGTCCTTGGCCTAATCACATCATGCTAAGATTGTCAGCTTCCTCTCCCAGGGAGCAAAAGGGAGGTGTAAAATGGCCCAAATACTTAGGCAAAGTGGTCCCTCAAACAAAGAAACTCTTATCCCAGGAAGCAAGCTAGTTAAAGGTTTTCTGGCTGCAGCCAGAGAAGCCTTCATGGCTGGGCTGCAGACTTGTTTTCTGCCTCATATTTTCCACTGACCACTTGCTCTGATTACAGAAATTTGTTATAAATGGACAAAATAGGGACATGGTTTTAATATAATATAATCAGTCAAAACTGATTCTTCAGGATCTTAATTTGAGAGTACATACAAGTCAGGATAAAGATCTGTTTGACAGCTGATCATGCAGTAAAAATCTCACCTCATAGTCAGACTCAGGAATGATCAGGTAAGAAACAAAGAAATAGAACTGGGAAAGTGAGTCATAAGGATCTCACCCTAAGTAGAGGCTAAGTTGCCTTCAAGTTTTGCCCAGATAAGTCAACCCCCATGACATTTTTGGAAGGCATTCTCTTAGTAATTTATGACATTTCTCTTGAAATGGTGGGCTACTGAATTAATTATCAGGCAATCACATTCAGAACTCAGGAATATCAGTTACAGTGATTTTATCTCTATTAATAGCAAGCTTCACCAACAAAGGGCTTCAGGTATATATGTAGAGAGAGTTTTACAAACCCTTCTGCATAATCTATCAAATGCACCTGCAAAACAGTCAAAACAATTAGGTTAAAATTCTTCTCTAGGTACTTCAAGAATTCTACAGATCATGTTTGTTATCATATTCATTAAACAAGGAGACCATTTTGCACTTAGATAAATAGGAAACAATTTGCTGAAGATAGATGAAGAACTTGGTAGAAATAATCAGAACTTGCAGTTCTAACAAAACTCTTAAAAGTTTCTTTGCATTGCTAAGCAGTGGAATCTCTGACACAGCATCAAAAATGACCTTTCTGGGACTTCCGGCCAAAATGGCGGCGTGGAGGCAGGCAGCTGCTTGAGCTCCGTGTTTTCTCTCAGGACTTACTTCATGACAAGCCTCAGAGTTAATGCTTGACTGGAAAAGAAACCCAGAAATAATCACCAACAGAAAACATCCTTGAAATTCTCCAGAGAAGGTCTGTGTTTGCTTGGGAGAGGGTTGAACAGACTGGGCACAGAATGAGGGCAGACAGCAAGAGAATAACAGGCAGCTTACACAGCTCTGACTGGAGGGGGGAGGGGTGGGATCTCTGCCATTTCTACATAAAAGATTTTTTCCCAGTGTGGATGTTCCATCTTGGCAGCAAGCCAGGAGCAGTGGAGAGGGTACATTGGAGGTGAAGAATAAAACCCCAAAAGCTAGCTTCTCTTGGGACCCGGCCACCCCCACCCCCACCTGGAGTAAATCAGAGCTTTCTCAGAGCACAGACGCATCACAGCCATCACTGTCCTGTTAGTGCCTCACTACTGTCTCCCTCAGTCTGTAGAGGAAGCTCCTTAACACCATCCACCACCATTCCCCCCCCCAAAAAAAAAACAGACCAATTGTTTATCTTCTCAATTTGTTTTCTTCCATTCACAGTCTGACAAAATGAACAAAAAATTTAAAAGGGCTCTAGCCATTGATAGTTTCTGTATGGAGAGAGAGCAGACTTCAAATACTGAGGATACCAAAAGCAAATTGTCTCGAGAGGAATCCCCTAAGGGGGATATGAACTGCTCCTCAATACAAAAGAATCTCATAGAGAAAATCAAAAAAGCTATAAGAAAAATGGGAAAAGGAAAGGGAATCTTGGCAAGACAGTCTGGAGAAGTCATCCAGAGTGGATAAAGACATCAAATCATTGAGAAATAAAATTAGTGAGCTGGAAAAAGAAAACAGCTCTCTAAAAAATAAAATGGATGAAATGGAAAAAAAATTCCGTAGAAGAAAAACACTCACTTAAAAACTCAATTGGACAATTACAAAAAGATATAAAAAAAGTGAGTGAAGAAAACACATCATTGAAAATTAGACTCAAACAAGTAGAAATGAATGACTCAAGGACAAACCAAGAAGTAGTCAAGCAAAACCAGAAAAATGAAACAATTGAAAAGAATGTCAAGTACCTTATTGGAAAGACAACAGACCTGGAAAACAGATTCAGGAGAGACAATTTGAGAATAATCAGACTCCCTGAAAAATGTGAAGAAAAGAGCCTGGACACTATTTTCCAGGAAATTATCAAAGAGAACTGCCCAGACGTTTTAGAAAGAGAGGGTAAAATAGACATTGAAAAAAATCATCAATCACCTACTGAAAGGGACACTAAAATCAAAACAGCAAAAAGTATATTGGCCAAGTTCAAGAACCATCAGATGAAGGAAAAAATACTGGAAACTGCTAGAAAAAAGCAATTCAGATATGGAGGAGCCACAATATGGATAAGCCAGGATCTAACAGCGTCCACATTAAAATTATGAAGGGCCTGGAACATGATATTCCAAAAGGCTAAGGAACTTGGTATGCAGCCAAGAATAACTTACCCAGCAAAAATGAGCATCTTTTTTTCCAGGGAAGAAGATGGACATTTAACGAAATAAATGAATTCCATCTATTCTTGATGAAAAAAAAAAAAAAAAAAAAAAAAAAAAACAGACCCACACAAAATGTTTGATCTTCAAATACAGAACTCAAGAGATTTCTAAAAAGGTAAAAAGAAATCTTGAGAACTATATTTCTGCCATAAAGATATGTAAAGAACACATGTCTAACTTGTCCTAAAAACTAGAGGTGGAAAGGAAATTATATAATAAAAAAGGAAAAGTGGTGGTACTACATCTCACGAAGAGGCAAAGGTAACCTATTATATCTGAGAGAAAGAAAGGAGGGAGATGAACATAGTGTTTATAAATAGACATATTCGATTTATGGTGAAACTTCTTCCACTTCATTGAAAAGTAAGAGGGAAGTAGTAAGCTAAGGGGAAGGCAATACAGAAATTGTGAGAAAAAGGGGTAAAATAGGAAGAGGAACTTTAAGGTAGGGGAGGGATCCTGAAAAGAGAGGGCAGTGAAAAGCAAGTGGTTTTCACAAGTTTAATACTGGGTAGGGGGGTAAGAGGGAAGGAAAGGAGAAAAAGATAAGCAGTGATTAACAGGATGGCAAGCAATATAGAATTAGTCATTTGATGTTAGGATTACTAGGTGAGAACTCAGGTCGTCTGGATAGTGACAAGGTGAGAATTCAGGTTGGACAATTACAAGGTGAGAACTCAGGTTGACTTGATAGAAGGAGCAAGCTCATTGGCTGAAGTGGTTCTTCCCAGAAGCCCTTGCATTATCAAATTGCTGTGAGACCATCCCAGAATGGCAAATTTTATTGGCCACCGCTCCAAATTTTGCACATGGATCTCCATTAAAGATTACCCGGTTACTACATAATTGGCGATGGATTTTTGAAGAAAAGGTTTCTAAAGTTCCTCTTAAAGGACCAACAATCTTTACAGATGCCTCCAAAGAAAATATTTGTGCCATATACTCTCATGATTTAACCATAAAGAGAGTAATCAGGACTCCTTTTCAATCCACTCAACAGAATGAATTATTTGCTATCATGCTAGCTCTTACTTATTACCCAGGAGACGTAAATATAATTACTGATTCAGCCTATTTAGTAGGTGTAGTACAAAGAATTGCCACAGCCCAAATAAAATTTGCAGCCTCCAATATTTATTAGCTCTTTAAGGAACTTCAAAAGCAAGTGAGAAAACATCCAGGCAAGATTTATATCTTGCATGTCCACTCACATAGTGGACTTCCAGGTCCCATTTTTGATGGAAATTCAAAGGCAGATAGCCTTCTAACCATGTTAGCCAGTAGTCCTTTATTTCAGGAAGCACAAGAATCTCATTCTAAATATCATCAGGCTGCTCGAGCTTTACGTTTACAATTTGGAATCACAAGAGAGGAAGCTAGGAGCATAGTAAAAAGCTGTACAGCTTGTCTTCCTTTCCATGCTCCTACACTCCCTCCAGGGAAGAATCCTCGTGGTTTGAGACCCAATGAAATCTGGCAAATGGATGTGACCCATTATAAATCTTTTGGTCGTCTATCTTTTATTCATGTCATGGTAGACACCTTTTCAGGATTCACATTTGCAATGCCAGCAGCAAAAGAGACAGCCCGAGTGGTCACTGAATTCCTTATACAAGCTTTTGCAATTATGGGTGTGCCACAAGCAATAAAAACAGACAATGGACCTGCATATATGTCCAAACATTTTACACACTTTTGTGCACAGTATAAGATTTTACATACCACGGGCATACCCTTTAATCCTCAAGGGCAGGCAATAGTAGAGAGAAGAAACAGAGATATTAAGACACTCCTCCAAAAACAAAAGAAAGGGGGAGCCACAGGTAGCCCTAGGGAACTTCTAAATTTAGTTCTCTATACCATTAATTTTCTAATTTTTGACAAAGATGCACTGGCTCCGGCAGACAGGTTTTATAACCCACCAGAAGGGCAGTGTCCAGTGCGAGCATCTCCACTGTCCTTAGATAATCGCCAGGTGATGTGGAGAGATCCAGAAAGTGGTGAATGGAAGGGACCAGATAGGTTAACTGCCTGGGGGAGAGGGTTTGCTTGTATTTCTTCAGCAGGAGAAGGAATCAGATGGGTGCCAACGAGTCATATTCGCCTTGTCCATCAGAGAGAGACAGAAAAAGAGAAAGACCTCAAAATAAAGGAGAAGATCTAAGAAACATCTGACACTGAAAGAGCATGGATAATAAGAAGACTGTTAAAGAACTTTAAAAACCAGCAGGAATCATTGGACTTCCTCACACAAGATGAGACTAATGGACAATGGACTTATGGACATTTATAAATTTTCAATTTATGATTATTTGATTATGTTATTTGTCATATACTTCTAGCATGTATTATGTTACTATGTTACTATGTGCTTATGTAATTTATGTAATTATGTGTAATACTTCCCATATTGATGGATTTATGTTTCAAGATCATGACTGTCCTATGTTCTAAATCAAAAGAAAGGGGGAGATGTTAGGATTACTAGGTGAGAACTCAGGTTGTCTGGATAGTGACAAGGTGAGAATTTAGGTTGGACAATTACAAGGTGAGAACTCAGGTTGACTTGATAGAAGGAGCAAGCTCATTGGCTGAAGTGGTTCTTCCCAGAAGCCCTTGCATTATCCCACGCCCATTCTCTGGGAGGATAAAAGAGACAGCATTGGGCCCAGAGAGCAGATCGGCCTGGAGAAGGATAAGAGCTGGAGGAGATTCAGAGCCAGGATTCAAGAAGAAGACTCTGCATTGCATCAGGCTTGACGGGGCTCTCTGCAGGAAGGGAAGTCACTTCTCGGACAAGAGTTAACAGCAACTGCCTGGAGACAACGGTTCGTTACAGGAAGAAGAATCTGTCGGAGAGATTTGAGTAGACACAGCAGATCTCTTCCCAGAGAGTGATCCGGCAGCTTCTAGAGAGAACAGCTCACTACAATTTGAACCATAAATTTGAATGGGGTAAACTCCCTCATAAAGAGGAAACTGTTAGCAGACTGGATAAAAAGCCAGAATCCTACTATATGTTGTTTACAGGAAACACACCTGAAACAGGGTGATACATTCAAACTAAAAGTAAAAGGGTGGAGCAGAATCTACTATGCTTCAGGTGAAGCCAAAAAAGCAGGGGTAGCCATCATTTCAGATCAAGCAAAAACAAAAATTGATCTAATTAAAAGTAGACTGAAAACTGAGAAAGAAAACTACAGAACAATCTCCTTAATGAATATTGATGCTAAATGTAGACTGTAAAAGTGAAAGTGATTGCCCAGAAAACTTTAGGTATAGATTTTACAGGAGTCTATGATTCTGTGTGAATCATAAAACTCATTTCCATGACATGTAGCATAATTAAAACTTAACTTGGGAAAAGGAAGTTGTTGAGTAATGTCTTACTTACTTTTCAAACCTATGTGAGATTTTATGGGTAATGTTTTTTTTAGTAGTTTGCCTTTTACTACTCCAGTTCATTTTATAGTTGTACCACTGAGGCAAACAAGGTAAGGTGGATTTACTCAGGATCAAATAACTGAGGCAATGTCTTACCTTACAAAGATTACTCTTCCTGACTCTAGGTCCCATACTTTATGTACTTTACTACCTTGCTGTGTTGGGAAAGAGAAGTAAGGGTTTTCAAAGCATAGGGTTGAGAGTAAGTATTCCATTCTTTAATATAATTTTATATGTGTGTGTGTATGTATACATATGTGTACACATATAATGTAAATGTATGTAATATACACATATAATATATATACATATATGTGTATATATGTGTATATATATATATATATACTTGATAATATACATATACATCTATGTGTATATGTATATATAATTCTATTTTCTAAACCTTAGCAATGTTCACTATAATTGAAATGTTATTCTACCAAGACTATTCCATCCTAATGTTGTAGTCAATATTAAATGAATTACAACTGATACATATAGAGGGTTTTAAGATTTGCATTGCACATTTGGAATATTGACTAATTTGTCAAATTCAAAAACCTTACTCCTTTTTTAAAACTCCATTTTTTTTTTTTTTTTTTTTTTGTGTGAATATCATTTTCTTGTTGCACAATAAACATTAGAATCCGAAGGTACATGCAACCTGGGCAGACAGATATTAGTGCTAACAATTTACATTCACTTCCCAGTGTTTCTTCTCTGGGTGTAGCTACCCCTGTCCATCATTGATCAACTGGAAGTGAGTTGGATCTTCTTTATGTTGAAGATTTCCACTTCCATCAGAATACATCCTCATACAGTATTGTTGTTGAAGTATACAGTGATCTTCTGGTTCTGCTCATTTCACTCAGCATCAGTTGATTTAAGTCTCTCCAACCCTCTCTGTATTCCTCCTGCTGGTCATTTCTTACAGAGCAATAATATTCCATAACCTTCATATACCACAATTTACCCAACCATTCTCCAACTGATGGACATCCATTCATCTTCCAGTTTCTAGCTACAACAAAAAGAGCTGCCACAAACATTTTGGCACATATATGTTTCTTTCCGCTCTTTAGTATTTCTTTGGGATATAATCCCAGTAGTAGCGCTGCTGGGTCAAAGGGTATGCACAGTTTGATAACTTTTTGGGCATAATTCCAGATTGCTCTCCAGAATGGCTGGATTCTTTCACAACTCCACCAGCAATGTATCAGTGTCCCAATTTCCCCACATCCCCTCCAACATTCATCATTATTTGTTCCTGTCATCTTAGCCAATCTGACAGGTGTGTAGTGGTATCTCAGAGTGGTCTTAATTTGCATTTCTCTGATCAGTAGTGATTTGGAACACTCTTTCATGTGAGTGGATATAGTTTCAATTTCTTCCTCTGAGAATTGTCTGTTCATATCCTTTGACCATTTATCAATTGGAGAATGGTTCGGTTTCTTATAAATTATGGTCAGTTCTCTATATATTTTGGAAATGAGACCTTTGTCAGAACCTTTGTTTTTAAAAATATTTTCCCAATTTGTTACTTCCCTTCTAATCTTGTTTGCATTAGTATTATTTGTACAGAAACTTTTTAGTTTGATGTAATCAAAATCTTCTATTTTGTGATCAATAATGATCTCTAGTTCTCCTCTGGTCATAAATTCCTTCCTCCTCCACAAGTCTGAGAGGTAGATTATCCTCTGTTCCTCTAATCTATTTATTATCTCCCTCTTTATGCCTAAATCATGGACCCATTTTGATCTTATCTTGGTATATGGTGTTAAGTGTGGATCCATATCTAATTTCTGCCATACTAATTTCCAGTTTTCCCAACAGTTTTTTCCGAATAATGAATTTTTATCCCTAATGTTGGAATCTTTGGGTTTGTCAAAGATTAGATTGCTATAGATGTACCCTTTTTTGTCCTTTGTATCTAATCTGTTCCACTGATCTACCGGTCTATTTCTTAGCCAATACCAAATGGTTTTGGTGACTGCTGCTATATAATATAGCTTTAGATCAGGTACACTTAGACCACCTTCCTCTGAGTTTTTTTTCATTAGTTCCCTTGCAATTCTTGACCTTTTATTCTTCCATATGAATTTTGTTGTTATTTTTTCTAGGTCATTAAAATAGTTTCTTGGGAGTCTGATTGGTATAGCACTAAATAAATAGATTAGTTTGGGGAGTATTGTCATCTTTATTATATTCGCTCGGCCTATCCAAGAGCACTGAATGTCTTTCCAATTATTTAAATCTGACTTTATTTTTGTGGCAAGTGTTTTGTAATTTTTCTCATATAATTCCTGACTTTTCTTTGGTAGATGGATTCCCAAATATTTTATACTCTCAACATTTGTTTGGAATGGAATTTCTCTTTGTATCTCTTGCTGTTGCATTTTGTTAGTGATATATAAAAATGCCGAGGATTTATGTGGATTTATTTTGTATCCTGCCACTTTGCTGAAATTTTGAATTATTTCTAGTAGCTTTTTAGCAGAGTCTTTGGGGTTCTCTAAGTATACCATCATGTCATCTGCAAAGAGTGATAGTTTAATTTCCTCATTTCCTACTCTAATTCCTTGAATCTCTTTCTCGGCTCTTATTGCCGAGGCTAGCGTTTCTAGTACTATATTGAATAGTAATGGTGATAGTGGGCAACCTTGTTTCACTCCTGATCTTACTGGGAAAGGTTGCATTTTATTTCTATTGCATATTATGCTTACTGACGGTCTTAAATATATACTCCTGATTATTCTAAGGAATAATCCATTTATTCCTATACTCTCAAGAGTTTTTAGTAGGAATGGATGTTGGATTTTGTCAAATGCTTTTTCTGCATCTATTGAGATGATCATATGGTTCTTATTAATTTGATTATTAATATGATCAATTATATTAATAGTTTTCCTAATATTAAACCAGCCCTGCATTCCTGGAATAAATCCTACTTGATCATAGTGTATTATCTTGGAGATGATTTTCTGAAGTCTTTTTGCTAATATCTTATTTAAGATTTTAGCATCAATATTCATTAAGGAGATTGGTCTATAATTTTCTTTCTCAGTTTTCGATCTACCAGGTTTAGGTATCAGTACCATGTCTGTGTCATAAAAGGAATTTGGTAGGACTCCTTCATCCCCTATTTTTTCAAATAATTTATATAACATTGGGGCTAATTGTTCTTTAAATGTTTGGTAGAATTCACATGTGAATCCATCTGGCCCTGGGGATTTTTTCCTGGGGAGTTGATTAATAGCTTGTTCTATTTCTTTTTCTGAAATGGGACTATTTAAGCAATTTATCTCCTCCTCTGTTAATCTAGGGAGCCTATATTTTTGGAGGAAGTCATCCATTTCACTTAAGTTATCAAATTTATTGGCATAAAGTTGGGCAAAGTAACTCCTTATTATTTCTCTAATTTCCTCTTCATTGGTGGAAAGATCCCCCTTTTCATTTGTAAGACTATCAATTTGATTTTCCTCTTTCTTTTTTTTGATCAAATTTACCAAAGGTTTATCTATTTTATTGGCTTTTTCATAAAACCAACTCTTGGTTTTATTTATTAATTCAATAGTTTTTTTACTTTCAATTTTATTGATTTCTCCTTTTAATTTTTGTATTTCGAGTTTAATTTTTGGTTGGGGGTTTATAATTTGGTCTTTTTCTAGCCTTTTAAGTTGTAAGCCCAATTTGTTAATCTTCTCTTTCTCAATTTTCTTCAAATAAGCCTCTAAAGATATAAAATTTCCCCTTATTACTGCTTTAGCTGCATCCCAAAGATTTTGATATAATGTCTCATCATTATCATTATCTTGGGTGAAATTATTAATTGTTTCTATAATTTGCTCTTTCACCCAGTCATTCTTTAAGATGAGATTATTCAGTTTCCAATTACTTTTTGGTCTATTTACCCCTAACTTTTTACTGAATGTAGCTTTTATTGCATTGTGATCTGAGAAGAAGGCATTTATTATTTCTGCCTTCCTACATTTAATTTTGAGATCTTTATGTCCTAGTATATGGTCAATTTTTGTATAGGATCCATGAACTGCTGAGAAGAAAGTATATTCCTTCCTATTGCCATTCAGTTTTCTCCAAAGGTCTATCATACCTAGTTTTTCTAATGTTCTATTTACTCTTTTAATTTCTTTCTTGTTTGTTTTGTGGTTTGATTTGTCTAAATCTGAGAGTGCAAGGTTGAGATCTCCCACTATTATAGTTTTACTGTCTATTTCTTCTTGCAGTTCTCCTACCTTTTCCTTTAGAAAGTTAGATGCTATACCACTTGGTGCATATATGTTTAGTATTGATAAGGCTTCATTATTTATGCTACCTTTCAGCAGGATATAGTTTCCTTCCTTATCTTTTTTAACAAGATCTACTTCTGCTTTTGCTTGATCTGAGATAAGGATAGCTACCCCTGCTTTTTTGGTTTTACCTGAAGCATAGTAGGCTCTGTTCCAACCTTTTACCTTTACTCTGTATGTATCTCCCTGCTTTAAGTGTGTTTCCTGTAGGCAACATATTGTAGGGTTCTGCTTTTTGATCCAATCTACTATCCGTCTCCGTTTGATGGGATTGTTCATCCCATTTACATTTACAGTTAAAATTACTAATTCTGTATTTCCTGCCATCGTATTATCCCCAGCTTATGCTTTTTTCCCTTGACCCCCCTGATCCCCCTCCCCGATATTTAATTTACAGACCCCCCTTGTGCCGCACAACCCTCCCTCTTTTTTTTTGGATCCCTCCCCCCTCCCTCCAAGTCCCTTCACTTATTCTCCTTTTCCTTTTCCCTTTTCCTCTCCCCCCTTTTAATGAGGTGAGAGAAAATTCTCTGAAAAACAAATATGTTAATTATTTACTCTTTGAGCCTCTTCTGATGAGAGTAAGATTCACACAATGATTCTCCCCCTCACTAAGTTCCCTCAGATATGGTGTATTTTCTATGTCTCTTCCTGGGATGTAGTTTCCCTCTTTTTATCACTCCTTCCCCTTTTTCTGAACCGACCTCCTTCCCTTTACTACACCCCCCTTTTTTTCTTTTATATCAGTAAAATCAAATTATCCTTGAGTATTTTTTATATACCCACAACAGAGTTACAGTTCTCAAGGGTTCTGTGTACCTTTTTCTGTTTCTCTTCAGTCTTGTGGATGTAGATCAAATTTTTTGTTTAAGTCTGGTTTTTTTCTTAGAAACATATAGAATTCCTCTGTTTCATTGAATGACCATCTTCTTCCATGGAAAAAGATGCTAAACTTAGCTGGGTAGTTCATTCTTGGTTGCAGTCCTTGATCTTTTGCCTTTCGGAATATCAGGTTCCAGGCCCTTCTATCTTTTAATGTGGAGGCAGCCAGATCTTGGGTGACCCTTATTGTGGCACCTTGGTATTTAAATTGTTTTTTTCTAGCTGCTTGCAGGATTTTCTCCTTTGTGTGGTAATTCTGCAGCTTAGCCACTATATTCCGTGGTGTTCTTTTTTTAGGGTCTATTTCAGAAGGACTTCGATGAATTCTTTCCACATCTACTTTCCCTTCTGTTTCTATTATCTCTGGACAGTTCTCTTTGATAATTTCCTGTAAAATTGAATCTAGGCTCTTTTTTTGGTCATAGTTTTCGGGAAGTCCAATAATCCGCAGATTATCTCTCCTAGATCTATTTTCCAGGTCTATAGATTTTCCCAGTAAGTATTTGACGTTGTTCTCCAGCTTCTCATTTTTTTTGTTTTGTTTGACTGATTCTTGGGTTCTCTGTGAATCATTCATTTCTATTTGTTCCATCCTGACTTTTAAGGAGTTATTTTCTTCTATCACAGTTTTTAGTTCTTTTTGTAAATGCCCAATTTCGTTTTTAAATGAGTTATTTTGCTCTATTGAATTTTTTTCCATTTCCCTAATTTTTTTTTTGAGAATTATTTTCTTTTTCCAATTCAGAAATTCTATTTTCTTGAGACTTTTTTATCTTTTCCAATTCAGAAATCCTACTTTCCTGTGTTTTTTTAACCTTTTCTAATTCACTAATTTTGTTTCCCTGCATCTCCTGTGAATTCTTTATTTTTTCCAACTCCAATTTCAGGACATTGTTATTCTCTATCATAACTTCTCTTTCCTTTCCCCATTTTTCTTCGATCTCCCTCAATTTTTTAAGAGCTTCTTCTAGGAGAGAGTTATGTGATGGGGGGCAGGATTCGTTCCCCTTTAGGTTGTTATCTTCTGAATCTTTGCTGTTAACTTCCTTGGGGTTGGATACCCGCTCTTTCTCTGTATAGAAGGAATCTATAGTTTTTTTAGCTTTTTTGCTCATACTTAAAAAAAATCTTTTGGGGTCTGTCCCTGGGGTAGGAAATTATTTACTTCTTTACCAGCTTCCTCCCAGACGGGATGGATGCAGCGGCCCCTGCGCCCGAGCTAAGATAGAGCTCTGGGAGAGAGTTCCCCACCCCCTCCTTGGAAGTGCCTCAGAGGTGATTAGCACTGCTGTGCTTCGAGGGCGTAGAATAGTGAAGACTGCAGGAAGCCCAGTCTATGTGTCCGGGTGGGGAGTGGATGTCTGCAGCAGGTGACGTGAGAAGCCCCTGCACTCAAACTGGAAGTGTCTGCCAGAAACCGCGGTCCCTAGTTCAAAGGTTCCGCTTCTCTGGGACTTCCTGGAGCTGAGTTCCACTCCCTCCAGCTAAGCTAGGCAGTGTGTGTTGCCTTGGGCCGTATCCACCCACTTGTCAGTCTCTTAACTATTCTCAGGAGGGAGCTGAGGCCACACCCCCTGGTGCCGATTCTCTGCTGAGTCACCCCCAGGGGGGGGGGGGAATCTAATCTGAGTTTTAAAATATTTTGGCTTTCTCTTCTGAACTGCTAAATAATTAGCAGAGAAGAGCTAACAGCCTGTGCCAGATTCCTTTACCTCAGTGGCTTCTCTGATCCCAGAGCAATGGGCGCAGTGTGCCCCTACCCCACCGTCTGTGCTGGTCTTTCTTATTCCTCCCCTGAGAACTGACCTTTCCTGTTGACTCCAGATTCTCTTCAGCTGGTAAGTCGTGCTTCCAGTCCTTGTGGTATCTATCAGTCCTGAGCTAATTCTGAGACTTAATTTATCTAATTGGTTGTGAGGGAGTGAGGACGTTCACTGAGTCGTGTGTTTCTTCTCCGCCATCTTGGCTCCGCCCCTCAAAACTCCATTTTATTGAAGAAGAAAGTTAGGGTTAAAAAGTCACTGACTGGGGGGTGGAGCCAAGATGATGGGGAGAACACATATGTCTTTCTGAGCTCTCTTTAACCTTCAAACTATTTTTATGAAACTCAGCCTTGGAATTAGTGCTTGACTATCAAAACCTAGAAATATTGGGAGTGCAACACATTACCAAAACAAGATAATCTCAAAAATTCACCAGAAAATATCTATTTTTGCTTGCACGTGGGGATGGAATAGGGCTAGGCCAAACACAGATTCAGGCAGACAGGCAGTGAGAGCATAGAGAACAGCTCATGCTGAGCAAACTGAAGGGGGATGGGGTATGAGGGCAGTGGAAAATCTGCTAGGAGAATACTACCACTGTGTCAGCTACTCTGCCCGTAGCAAACCAGTAGATCCACAGAGAAGCTATAAACACAAAGGGTGAAGAGTATAACCCCCAAAATTCTAGGGTTTCTCAGGGACCTGGTCACACCCATGTAGCATTATGAGGGACTCAGCACAATCTCAGCACAACCACTAATCCCAGCACAGTCGCTTATCTCAGCACAGCCACTACTATCCCAATGTCACTTCACTGCTACTTCCTGTTGTCTGTAAAAGCAGCCTGGAAATAATCCACTACCCTGAAAACAGACTGCAATGTTTTTGTTGGTGGTGGTGTGTTTTTTTTTGTTTTGTTTTGTTTTGTTTTGTTTTGTTTTTGTTTTTTGTTTTTCCTGTTAAAATGAGTAAAAATGCAAAGTGGGCTCTAACTATAGATAGCTTATATGCTGAGGATACTAAAAACAGTTTGTCTCTAAAAGAATACCTAAAGATAGATATGATCTGGTCCTAATACATAAGGTTCTCATAGAATAAGTTAAAAAGGCTCTTAAAAGAAAGCTAGAAGAAAAATGGGGAAAAGAAAGGAAAGCTTTGCAAGTGGGGCAGGGTAAGGCATCATTAAAAGATAGAGTGGAAAAAGAAAACAATTCCCTGAAAAACAAAATTAGTGAAATGGAAAATGGAAAAAAAAAAAAAAAAAAAAAAAAAAAAAAACTCCTTAAAAATAAAATAGGCAAAATGGAAAAAAAAATCCGTAGAACAAAACAACTCATTTAAAAATTCATTTGGACAATTAAAAAAATAAATACTTAAGCAAATGAAGAAAATAATTCATTAATAATCAAAATTGAACAAATGGAAATGAATGACTCAAGAAGACATGAAGAATCACTCAAGCAAAACCAAAAAAGTGAAAAAATAGAAAAAAAATGTTATATACCTACTTGGGAAAACAAAAGACCTGGAAAATTCATCTAGGAGAGATAATCTAAGGATTATTGGACTCCCTGAAAATTATGACGAAAAAGAGTCTAGACACTATTTTTCAGGAAATCATCAAAGAGAACTGTCCAGATGTTATAGAAACAGAAGCTAAATAGACATTGAAATAATTCTTGATTACTTTCTGAAAGAGATCCGTTGATTAAAACTCCAAGAAATATATTGTGGCTAAATTCCAGAACTATCAGAACAAGGCAAAAATACTACAAACAGCCAGAAAAAAAGACAAAACAAAACAAAAACAAAAACAAAAACAAAACAATTCAAACAAAGAGGAGCCACAATAAGGATTAATCAAGATCCAGCAGCATCCACATTAAAGGATTGAATGGCCTGGAATCTGATATTCTGAAAGGCAAAGGAACTTGGTAAGCAGCCAAGAATAACTTACCCAGCAGAACTGAGCATTTTCATCCAGGGAAGAAGATGGATATTCAATGAAATAGGTGAATTCCATGTATTTCTAATGAAAAAAAAAAAAAACAAAAAACAGAGATAAACAAAAAGTTTGACCTCCAAATGTAGGACTCAAGAAAAGCATAAAAAGGTAAAAAGAACTCTTGATAATTGTATCTGTTATGAGTATACATAAAGAGTACATGTGTAATTTGGTTTTACTGTTATAAAATAATAAAGATCTAGAGATGGCAAGGAAATTGTGCCAGAAATAGAGAAAAGTGGAGGTACTACATCTCACAACGAGGCAAAAGAAACCTATTATATCTGAGGTAAAGAAGAGAGGGAGATGAATATAGTGTGAATCTTATTCTTATCAAAATTAGCTCAAAGAGAAAATATTTGACGTATTTGCTTTACATAGCAAATTCTCCAACCTCATTGAAAAATGGGAGGGGAAAAGTGAAAAGGGAAGGAATAGATTAAATAGAAAGGAATACAGAAATTTTAAAGGGAAGGTTTAAGAAAAGAAAAGGGATTCTAAAGAGGGAAGGCTACATGAGGCAAGTATCACATAAGTTTAATATGGGGAGGGGGGTAAGGAGCAAAGGAAAGAGAAAAGCATAATTTGGGATTAACAAAATGTCAGGAAATACAGAATTAGTCATTTTAACTATAAATGTGAATGGGGACTCTTCCACAAAGTGCAGGAGGATAGGAGACTGTACTAAAAGCCAGAATCCTACAATATGCAGTTTACAGGAAACAAAGTTGAAGCAGGGCAATACATACAGAGTAAATGTACAAGCCTAGAGCAGAATCTACTAGGCTTCAGGTGAAGTCAAAAAAGCAGGGGTAGCTATCCTAAGTTAGATCAAGCAAAAGCAAAAATTGATCTAATAAAAAGAGATAAGGAAAGGTACTTCATCTTACTAAAGGGTAGCATAAAGAAGCTGTATCAATATTAAACATATATGCACCAAGTGGTACAGCATCTAAATTCCTAAAGAAAAATTAAGAGAGCTACAAGAAGAAATAGACAGCAAAACTATAATAATAGGAGATCTCAAACTTTGACTCTCAGAACTAGATAAACCAAACCACAAAATAAATAAGAAAGAAGTTAAAGAGGTAAATTGAACACTAGAAAAGTTAGGTATGATAGATCTTTGGAGAAAACTGAATGGAGACAGTAAGGAGTATACTTTCTCCTTGGCAGTTCATGGACCTATACAAAAATTGACCATATATTTGGACATAAAGATGTCCAAATGCAGAAAGGCAGAAATAGTATATGCCTTCTTCTCAGATCACAATGAAATAAAAAATACATTCAATAAAAAGCCAGGGGGAAAATAGACTAAAATGTAATTGGAAACTAAATAATCTTATCCTAAAGAATCAATGGGTGAAATAGCAAACCATAGACACAATTAATAATTTCACCCAAGAGAATGATATTAATGATAGGACATACCAAAATTTGTGGGATGCAGCCAAGGTATAATAAGGGGAAATTTTATATCTCTATAGGCATAGTTGCATAAAATAGAGAATCAATGAATCAGACTTGCAACTAAAAAAGCTGGAAAAAGAGCAAATTAAAAACTGCAATCCAACAATAAACTTGAAATTCTAAAAATAAAAGGAGAGACTAATAAATTTGAAATTAAAAAAAACTATTGAATTAATAAATAAAACTAAGAGTTGGTTCTATTTAAAAAAACAGCAAAATAGATAAGCTCTTGGTAAATTTGATTAGAGAAAGGAAAGAGGAAAATCAAATTGTTAGTCTTAAAAATAAAAAGGGAGAACTCTCCACTAATGAAGAGGAAATCAGAGCAATAATTAGGAGTTACTTTGCCCAACTCTATGCCAACAAATTTAGTAACATAAGTGAAATGGATGACTACCTTCAAAAATATAGGTTTCCCAGATTAACAGAGGAGGAAGTCAATTGCTTAAATAGTTCCATATTAGAAAAAGAAATGGAACAAGCTATTAATCAACTCCTTAAGAAAAAATCCCCAGTACCAGATGGATTTACATGAGAATTCTACCAAACATTTGAAAAACAATTAACTCCAAAACTATTTGAAAATATAAGGAATGAAGGAATCCTACCAAATTCCTTTTATGACACTGGTACTGATACCTAAACCAGGTAGGATGAAAACAGAGAAAGAAAATTATTGACTAATCTCCCTAATGCAAAAATCTTAAATAAAACATTAGCAAAAAATATATAGAAAATTATCTCTAGGATAATATAATAAAGGCTAACTATCTTGAGGTCCTCTGGATCAATCAGAGTCCAGATCATTCAAAGTCCTTGATCTTTAGGGGGAGAAGTGAAGGAGACAGACAAGCTGCCATGGGCTTGCCAAAAATATATCCTGGATTCTGGAGTCTGGAGTCTCCAGACTTTATCCTCCTTATCCTGCAGCCAAATGAGCCTGACCTCTCTCCCTAACCCTCTGATCTTTGCCTATAATTATCTGACCACCACATATTCAGCAAGTGCCAGTTGTGAGGAGAGCCATCACATTACCATATCATCTAAATATATACTTATAGAGCCATTATCAAACATCAAATAGGTAATGAGCCTTAAGTGCTCTGCTGTCTGATTCAAGTACACTTTTTCAGAGTTTCAGCCTTCTACACATAAGCAAGTAGGATTTATACCAGGAATGCAGGGCTGTTTCAAGATTAGAAAAACTATTAGCATAATTGACTGTATCAATAACCAAATTAACAAAAAAACATATGATCATCTCAATAAATGCATAAAAAGAATTTGATATAATCCAACACCCATTCCTATTAAAAACACTAGACAGTATAGGAATAAATGGACTTTTCCTTAAAATAGTAGCATGTCTTTCAAACCATCAGTAGCATCATATATAAAGGGGATAAACTGGAAACATTCCCAATAAAATCAGGAGTGAAACAAAGTTGCCTACTATTACCATTGCTATTCAATATTGTATTAGAAATGCTAGCTTTGGCAATGAGTTGAAAAAGAAATTAAAGTAATTAGAGTAGGTAATGAGGAAACCAAATTATCACTTTGCAGATGATATGATGGTATACTTAGAGAACCCCAGAGGTTCTACTAAAAAGCTATTAGAAATAATCCACAACTTTAGCAAAATTGCAAGATACAAAACAAATCCACAAAAATTATCAGCATTTTTATACATCATTTTAACAAAATCCAGCAGCAAGAGATACAAAGATAAATTTCATTTAAAACAACTGTCAATAGGATAAAATATTTGGGAATCTATCTGCCAAGGGAAAGTCAGGAACTATATGAGCAAAACTACAAAACACTTTCCACACAAATAAAGTCATATCTAAACAACTGGAAGAATATCAAGTACTATTGGATAGGTCAAGCAAATATAATTAAGATGACAATGCTACCTAAACTAATCTATTTATTTAGTTCTATACCAATCAGACTCCCAAGAAACTATTTTAATGTCCTAGAAAAAATAACAACCAAATTCATATGGAAGAACAAAAGGTCAAGAATTTCAAGGGAACTAATGAAAAAAAAAAATCAAATGAAAGTGGCCTAGCTTTATCTGATCTAAAACTATATTATAAAGCAGTGGTCACAAAAAAAAAAAAAAAAAAAAAACATTTGGTATTGACTAAGAAAGAGCTAGTTGGTCAGTAGAATAGGTTAGGTTCACAGAACAAAATAGTCAATAACTATAGCAATCTCATGTTCGACAGACTTAAAGACCCCAGCTTTTGGGATAAGAATTCATTATTTGACAAAAAAAAAATGCTGGGAAAATTGTAAATTAGTATAGCAGAATCTAGGCATTGACCCACACTTAACAGTATATACCAAGATAAGATCAAAATAGGTTAATGATCTAGGTATAAAGAATGAGATTATAAATAAATTAGAAGACCACAGGATAGCTTACGTCTCAGACCTGTGGAGGAGGACCAAAGAAAAGCTAGAGGGCATTATTGATCACAAAATAGAAATTTTCTATAATATTATATTAAAAAGCTTTTATAGAAAGAGAAAACTAATGCAGACAGGTTTAGAAGGGAAGCAATAAACTAGGAAAACAGCTCTGATAAAGGCCTTATCTCCAAAATATATAGAGAATTGACTAATTTATAAGAAATTAAGCCATTCTCCAATTGATAACTGTTCAAAGATATGAACAGACAATTTTCAGATGATGAAATTGGAACTATTTCTACTCATATGAAAATATGTTCCAAATCATTATTGATCAGAGAAATGCAAATTAAGACAACTCTGAGATACTATTACACACCTGTCAGATCGGCTAAGATAACAGGAAAAGATAATAACGAATGTTTGAGGGGATGTGGGAAAACTGGGACACTAATGCATTATTGGTAGAATTGTGAACCGATCCAACCATTCTGGAGAGCAATTTGGAACCATACTCAAAATGTTATCAAGCTGTGCATACCCACCTAACAGTATTATTACTGGGCTTATATCCCAAAGAGATCTTAAAGAAAGGAAAGGGACCTATACGTGCAAAAATTTTTGTAGCATCCTTTTTTATAGTGGCTAGAAACTGGAAATAGAATGGATGCCTATCAGTTGGAAAATGGCAGAGTAAATTGTGGTAATGAATGTTATGGAATATTATTGTTCTGTAAGAAGTGACCAGCAGGATGACTACAGAGACACTTGGAGAAACTTACATGAACTGATGTTAAGTGAAATGAGCAGAACCAGGAGTTCATTATAGACATCAATAACAATAGTAAATGAGGATCCCTTTTGACAAAAGTGTTAATTTTTCAACAATGAGAGGATCCAAATTAATCAGTAATGAACAGAACCAAGTATACCAAGTGAAAGAACATTAGGAAATGATTGTGGACCACAATATAGCATTTACACCTTTTCTGTTTTTGTTTGCTTGCATTTTTGTTTTTCTTTGCCAAGTTATTTTATCTTTTTTTTTTAAATCCAATTTTTCTTGTGCAATAAGATAAATATATAAATATGTGTACATATATTGTATTTAACATATACTTTCACATATTCATCATGTAAGGAATTGCCTTCTATCTAAGGGAGAAGGTGGAGGGAAGAAGGGGAAATGTTGGAACAGAAGTTTTTGCAAGTGTCAAATGTTGAAAAATTACCCATGCATATGTTTTGTCGATAAAAAATTAAAAAGTGACTGACTAGTAGTCACACATCTGGTAAACATGAAACATAGTTTGAACGCAATTCTTGCCTACCTTCAGAACTAGTGTACTTTTTTGCTATACCATACTAAAATACTAAACCTGAAATATTTTTATGGCTTAACAATCTTTGATTTAATATCTTATTTTCAATCAGCAGGATTTAATTATGATGTTCCAATAAAAAATTAAACAACTGCATTTCAATCCATGGCTTGCACTTTATGACTACTACACACATATAGAGATATTATTCTGCTGGTCAAAATTATTGAACCTAATTCACACATCATGGTGAACAATGTTCCAGTTTAATTTCATATTGAGTAGCTGCAAGAGCAGATTTGCAAAATTATCCTAATCAGAAGAGGAAAATGTGAGATAATCTAAAAGAACACACTTCCATGAAATTTACTGAGTTCTTGCACACAGGTAAAAATTAAAATCTCAAAAGGACATGAGCATAAATGCATGCATGTATGCACACACATACATGCACATACATGCTCACATGCTTACATATAGATAGGAACTGAAAAGACAAGAAACTGTTAGAACAAAAAGCTGCTTGAATGATGTCAGTATCACACTGTCTGATCAGCATCAGAAGCAGGAAGAGATGAGAAACTGATCATGTAAGATACTAAAATATATTTTTACTTTTTACTAGGTTTTAATCAGTTAATCATTCAAGTCAATTCAATAAACATTTGATAGGAATCTATTTTGTACAAGGCATTCACCTAAATGTTGGAGCTATATAGACCAAAAAAGTGAAAGTGTGACTCTTTGTCCTTAAAAATCTTCCATTCTTCTGGAAGAAAGCAACAGATCCACAAATAAGTAAAAAACAAAATTACTTTTAAGACAGAGAGAGGACTAACATCTGGTGGAATCAAGAATGGCCTCTATTAACTTCCCCTTAGTCTTGAGCTATATTCTTGTTAGAGAATATAGGAGCAGAACATTTTTGGAATGGAGAATGCTGTGCCCCATACTGAAGAGCAGGGAAATAAGATATCACGTATGGAGTGGAGACCAGAGAGTAGGCCTGGAACAGTGTAAGTGATAGCAATATGCAATCACTCTGGAAAGAAAGACTAGAACCAAATTATGAAGACTTGAATTTTCAAACAGAAATGTTTCTATTTTATCCTATCAAAAATAAAAAGTCATTGTAACTCCTCCATATAAATACAAAAATTAATAATAGTCTTGTCCTCCTGAATATTACAATCCAGCAATAGAACATATGGTAAATGCCTCTGGAATGGCTTAGAATATTGTGTTCACATTAAAAAAAAAAAAAAAAAAAAGTACAAACTACCCTGGGAATCCATAAAGGAAGAGATATGTAGTTAGAAAGTTTTCTATAGGGCAACTATTGTGGCAACTAAATGGAACAGTGGAGAGAGTATAGACCTGCAATTTGGCAGCCTAGAGTGCATTTGAACTTAGACCTTACTGTGTGACTTAGGCTAGTCAATTCATTTTAATTTGTCAGTTTTTTATTCTAGAAAATTGAAATAATAATAGCACTGATGCCCTAGATTTGTGTTTAAAGTATTTAGAGTAGTGCCTGTTACATAATAAGTGCTGTATAAATATGATTATTAGTTAATAGATTTCTGAATTGTGCTTCTGAACTGGGTTATATCTCTTTTCATATAAAATTCCCATGAAAAGTGTCTCCAGATTTAAAACTTCTTAAAATTATTAGTTGTATTTATATGTGCATGCTCACATACATATGCACATACACACACATTCACACTAGCTATAAAAGTGTAAATAAGTCACAACCTTGCTGAGTAACAATTTCTTGTTTTGTAAAATAAACATTTTGAATAGAAAGATTTCTAAAGTTACTTTTATTAGTTTATATTAAAACCATAGGGTTTTAAATTTTATTTTACAAGAAGAATTTTTGTAATCAGATTACAAAAAGTCAATTGTAAATTTCATTTCAGAAGGCAAGTCTCTAACAATTACATAACAATGTATTATTTTGTAAAGGGCTGAAACTCTGAGCAGATGCACTTGGACAACCTAGAACTTAAGGCTAATTATCAATTGGACAATACTCTATTAACATATGCTTGGAGGATGACCCTACTCAACTCTATGCTGGCTCCAGAGAAGGGGAGATTGATCAAAGGGTGTAGTAGTGTAATGTTCTGTTTTCTCCAGAAACTGCCAATAGCTCTCTGTCTTGCTGTCTCAACTCAATCTCCTGGCCAAACTCTTCTTCCTGTAGAAAGCCATCCCAGCTCTGACCTAGAGTAGACTCACTTCTCCGGCCCCAATGTTGTCTCTTTTATCCTCCCAGAGAATGGGCGAGTAAGAACTCAGGGGCTTGTGGGAAAATTACTTCAACCAATGAACTTGCTCCTTTTAAAGTTTGTGTAAACTCCTTTTCATATGTAAACTTCTCCTCAGAAGTTCAAAGGGGTAAACTCCCCTTAAAGGCCGGAACCAAAGTTGTGAACTAGAGAATTGTTAAGTACTTAGCATTTAGTAAGAGCCTAACAGAGTAGGACAAGCAGGATGATTCTTTGGCAGTGGAGAGAAAGGAAGAAGATGTGCAGATTTCTGTATCTAATCCCCTGATGGGGACCCCAAAAGACCAAGAATAAAGACTTTTGCTTATTCTGACTCTGGCTGATTCTAAGATATCCAGGGTACTAATGTGGTCACAATATTTGGCACTTAACATTTGGGCCAAGCACCTGACTTTCACTGAATAAGTCCTTTGGTGACCAGGAAATTAGGTGAATATTGTAATAGACAAACAGGGAACTAACTTTGTTAAGGGCTAAACTAGTAAACTTTTATAGGTGAAATGGGGCAGATGTTAGGAAAAGATTCACCCCCACCCCCATCCCCACCCCAAAGAGGCCCGATAGAAAGCATGCTTAAGTTAATTGAGGGGCAAGGTTTAATTGTAACCTGGAAACAGATTGCTAGACTGTTGGGTACATTAGGACACATGTCCTCTTGGTTCTTATAGGAAGAAGAAATAAGTGTAGATAATTGGAAACTTGTGGGAAAACAACTCTACTAATACTACAACAAAAGAGATCCTCATTCAATTTCCACAGAAGCATTCTATATACAACATAATTCAATTGGCCTTATTCTTGCAAGTTATAAAAAAAGGAAAAGTTTTAGAAAGGCCAGATGTGGAAGTAAGAGGAGAAAGAGGAAAACAATGAACAGTCTAAATTCTGGCTCTCTTGATGAAGCTTCAACCCCACCTTGGAAGCAGATTATTGACATGCCCCCATCAATTCCACCTTCCAGGATGGAGGGAGGAAGAATAGTGGGAGGGGCAGTGATATCACCAGCTCCTCTCCCCAGGCAATCACTCCCTCCTATGACTAGATTACAAAAGGCAGTACTTAAAGCTACAGAAGAAGGGAAGGATATAGGTGATGTAAAGCTCCAAATATATCCCATGATTCAACAGTTTAACTCTTCATCAAGAGAGTAGAAGATATACTCCTTTTGATATAGATGTCCTCAAAGACCTGAAAAAGGCTTGCAATCTTTATGGGGCTATATCAGTTCATGTTAAGATGTTATTATAGAATTTGGCTTATGAAGTCTTAACCCTTAGTGACTGGAAATCTATAGCAAGGGTATGCTTAGAACCTGGACAAAATGTTGTGGCTTTCTGAATATAGTGAGCTTTGTAGGATACAAGCCCAACAAAATAGACAAAGTGGAGTTAATACTTCAATCACCTATGACCTACTAACAGGTGTAGGTTATTATGCAGAAATTTCAGTACAGATCAATTCCTCCATAGCAGCATATGAGCAAATTGGTGCTGCTGCTGCTATCAAAGCACGGGCTTCTCTCCCCAATAAAAATGAAAAGGGTGAGACCTTCACAAAATTGGATAAGGATCAAATGAACCCTTTGCTGATTTTGTGGGATGTTTGCAGATGGCTATCATACGGACTAATGGTGAAAATGCAGTAACAGACATTTTTGATAAGACAACTTGCTAAAGAAAATGCTAATGAGATTTGCAGAAGAATTACATTAGGAATACTCAAGGATGCTCCTTTAGAGGAGATCATAAGACATTGTGCCACAGTGGGCACAAATGCCTTTTATAGCCAGCTATGGTGCAGACTTCCCAAGATTTCAACATGGGAAGGCAGGATCCCTTTTGGCAAGGAACTTTCCAGAGAGACTCGTCAATGCTTTCAATGTGGTAAGGTAGGGCATCTGAAAGCTCAATGTTGGCAAAGAGACAGAGTGAGAAAACAGGGTGGGAGAACAAGACCCAATACCACATGTCCAAAATGTAACAGAGGGTTCCATTAGGCATTAGCGTATAGACTGATTCAGGAAAACGGGCTCCAGGCAAAAAAATACTTGGGGCATGATGGCAGCCAATGCCACACTCAGAGAGTGCCTAGAAGTCCAATACCCAGACATGACCAATCAGCCAGGAAGCAACCTGATGGGAGAAAGGGATTACAATTGGAGAGGATAGAGTTGTGGGCAGCTGGGACAATTGAGATAACCCCTGGAGAGGTGAAATCTGTTCCTCTCTAGCCTATGGATCCCTTGCCTCCAGGCACAGTAGGCTTGACCATTTCACCTCCTGAAAGTACTTATAAAACAGTGTCCATCCATACACTGATGTGGGAAACTGGGGAATGTGTAGATAATATCCCAGTCACTAATACAGGTAGACAATGTGTGACTTATCAACCAGGAAAAGTAGTTGGTCAGGTTTATTGATACAGAGTCCTAATAAGCAACTTGGTGATATTTATCCACATTCTGACTCCAAGCAGCAAAACCCAAGAATATACCAGGCAGCAGCTGTGACAGCTGATGAACCTATGCTCACTATCTATATAAATGGCATACCATTAGGAAGATTGGTAGACACTTGTGCAGATTGCACAGTCATTAGAGGTGCCAACTGGCCTAGTCACTGGCCAAAGAATAAGGCAGACCCTACATGTCTGGTGTAGGAGGATCAATAGCAGCTGAAGTTAGTGCTACCCCTTTGAGATGGATTTTTGAAGGTGAAACAGGAGTTTTTATTCCTTTTACAGTTGAAAAAAATCCCCATCAATCTGTGGGTAAGAGACATTTTACAACAATTAGGGTTAAAAATGAGTACTTCGTTTTTTTAGGCAGGGCTGCTGTTGAAGGCCTGCCAACACTTTCACCTATTCCATCCAATGGAACACTGATAGGTGGCCTTTAGGTAACAATAAAATTCAGGCCTTATTAGATATAGTACAGGAGCAACTTAACCAAGGACACTTACAACCCTCTCTAAGTCCTTGGAATTTCCCAGTATTTGTTGTAAAAAAGAAATCTGGAAAATGGAGGATGTTGACTAATTTAAGAAAGGTAAATGAACAGATGAAAACTATGGGAACTCTTCAACCTGGACTTCCTTCTCCTACTCAATTACCTATAGAATGGCCTCTTTGGGTTATAGACATTAAAGATTGTTTTTATTCTATCCCTCTAGATAAGGAGGATATGAAAAGATTTGCCTTTTCAGTGCCCAGTGTTAACTTAGCTGAATCTTATAAAAAATATAAATGGACAGTTTTGCCACAGGGAATAAAAAATAGCCCTACTATATGTCAAATGTATGTTGCTGCTGCTCTTACTCCAGTAAGAAAAGCATTTCCAAAAATAATGTTATTACATTACATCGATGATATATTGGGATATGCACCTGAGGAACAAATATTAGAAGCATATCTACAAAAACCATAGAAACACTAAAGAATTATAAATTGCACACAGCTCCAGAAAAAATTCAAAGACATGCTCCTTTTCAATATTTAGGATATGAAGTATATCCTAAGATGCTTACAAAAAACTGTCCTTAAGAACAGAGAAGCTAAATACCTTAAATGACTTCCAGAAATTGATAGGAGATATCCATGGATGCGTCCCATGTGAGGTTTGATTACCTATCAATTGCAACCATTATATGACATTTTAAGGGGAGGCAGTGCTTTAAATTCACCGGGCCAGCTTACAAAAGAAGCGCAAGAGGCTTTGAGAGAAGTTGAACTGGCTTTATCCAATGTGGTTGAAAGAGTCACTCAAAAACCCTTGGAAATATCAGTTTTTGTTACACAAGAGGCACTCACAGCAGTCCTTCATCAAGGAGACAGTGTGTTTGAGTGGGTGAACCTCCCAGCACAATCAGAACAAAACCTTACTCCTTACCCAGTGCTTGTGGCTAGGATTTTATTAAAGTCCATTAAGCGAGCAGTATAATTATCTGGGATAAGACCTGACAAGATGTACACCTTTTATACTAATGCACAAGTTAATGTGTGCTGTGAAACCATCCCAGAGTGGCAAATTTTATTAGCCATGGCTCCAAATTTTACATATGGGTCTCCATTAAAGATAGCCAGACTGTTACATAATTGGAGATGGATTCTTGAAGAAAAGGTTTCTAAGGTTCCTCTTAAAGGACCAATTATCTTTACAGATGCATCAAAACATAACATTTGTGTTGAATACTCTCATGACTTAACTATAAAGAGAGTAGTCAGAACTCCTTTTCAGTCCACTCAGAAGAATGAATTGTATGCAATCATTCTTGCTCTTGCTTATTATCCAGGAGACATAAATATATCTGATTTGGCTTATTCAAAAGGTGTGGCACAAAGAATTGCCACAGCCCAAATAAAATTTGTAGCCTCCAATTTATATCAGCTCTTTAAGGAACTTCAAGAGCAAGTGAGAAAGCACCCAGGTAAGATTTATATCTTGCATGTCCATTTTCATAGTGGACTTCCATGTCCTATTTTTGATGGTAATTCAAAGGCAGATAGCCTTCTAATTATGTTAGCCAGTACTCCTTTATTTCAAGAAGCCCTAGAATCTCATTTTAAATATCATCAGGCTGCTCGAGCTTTACATTTACTATTTGGAATAACAAGAGAAGAAGCTAGGAGCACAGTAAAAAGCTTGTCCAGCTTGCCTTCCTTTCCATGCTCCTACATTCCCTCCAAGGAAAAACCCTCGTTGTTTGAGACCTAATGAAATTTGGCAAATGGATAAGACCCATTATAAATCTTTTGGCCATCTGTCTTTTATCCATGTTGTGGTAAACACCTTTTCAGGATTCACTTTTGCAATACCAGCAGCCTGAGTAGTCATTAAATTATGGGTGTGCCACAAGCATTTGCAATTATGGGTGTGCCACAAGCAATAAAAAACAAACAGTAGACCTGTATATACTTCTAAATATTTAGCACACTTTTGTGCACAGTATAAGATTTTACATACCACTGGCATACCTTTTAATCCTCAAGGACAGGCAATAATAGAAAGGAGAAACAGAGACCTCAAGACACTCCTCCAAAAACAAAAGAAAGGAGGAGCCACAGGTAACCCTAGAGAACTTCTAAATCTAGCCCTTTATACTATTAACTTCTTAATCTTTGACAAAGATGCACTGGCTCCAGCAGACAGGTTTCATAACCCACCAGAAGGAAAGTGTCAAGTGTGAGCAGCTCCACTGTCTTTAGATAATCACCAGGTGATGTGGAGAGACCCAGAAAGTGGTGAATGGAAGGGACCAGATAGGTTAACTGCTTGGGGGAGAGGGTTTGATTGTATCTCTACAGATGGAGAAGTTATCGGATGGGTGCCAATGAGCCATATTCACCTTGTCCATTGGAGAGAGATAGAACAGACCCTTGAAATGAAGGAGAACACCCAAGAAACATCGGGTGGTTCTGTTGCTAACTGTGGCCACCACTGAAAGAGCCTGGTAGTTATGGTATTTGACTCATGGACATCAAAAATTGTTGGACTTAAAAACCCTCAGGAATCATTGTATTCTCTGAGACTTCATAAGACTGTTGTAGGACTTGAAAGCCCTCAGGAACCATTGGATTCTCTGAAACTTAAGATTGTTGAAGGACTTCAAAATCTGCAGAAATCATTGGATTCCTTAACATATAAAAATACTGTTGCAGGATTTAAAAACCTTGTGGGGATCATTGGATTCCCTGACACATGAAGCAATGGACAATAGATTATCTCTTGGCTGCTGAAGAAGGCATATGTGTGACTGATGTTTACATACCCTCCTTCTAGGACTTCTGGAAATCTTTTACAAGACCATGTTGATTTATATTGTTTGTTATATCACTACTTGCATATACAATTCATATGTGTTACACTTCATCGAGTCTGCACTGACTGTGGGGAGAGTCATCCCTAATAGCCAATGCGTTATTGCTATGTGCTTGTGTAATACCTCTCATGCTGATGAAACCTATGCATACCTGTCTCTAATAAGTCCCTTCAGCCCAGAAACCCACTAGCAATCCTCACTTCCCTTTGGTGCTTTTCATCTCCCTTCCTGAGATTTCAGGGAAGGTGTGATCACCTCCTTTTTGAGGTTCTCACCTCCCTAAGAAGTCAGGGATGGCATGACTACCTGTGCTCTAAAACAAAAGAAAGCAGGAGATGTAAAGCGCTGAAACTCTGAGCAGATGTACTTGGACAACCTAGTACTTAAGACTAATTACTAATTGGACAATATTCTATTAAGATATGCTTCTAGGATGACCCTACTCAACTCTGTGCTGTCTTGATCTGTGGGTGTGGATAGAGAAGTGGAGAGAGGTCAGAGGGTGGAGTAAGATAAGCAGGATCATAGATTGTGGAGAGAGAGGAAGGAGGTGTGTAGATTCCTATATCTAATCCTTTGATGGGGAACCTAAAAGAACAAGAATAAAGACTTTTGCTTATCCTGGCTCTGGCTGATTCTAAGATATCCAGAGTACTTATGCAGTCACAATATTATTTCATAGAAATTATCTTCTTTCCAAAACCATACTTAAATGGCAATTGGTTTAAATAAACCTCCACTTTTCTCCTAGCTATAAATGATCACCTTTTGGTTTGAAATTGCATTAGTTAAAATAATGAAAAAGTGAAGAAAATGGGGATAGAAACTGAGTGGTATTAACAGATGTGATCTCATCAGGGTTCCATTTGTTAAGAAAAACATTGAATATTAATTAAAAGTTAATTAGAACTAATTGGCAATTAGAAAGAAAAAGTAATTTGAAGCTACCCATAGCCCTTCTATTATTACCTTTGAGATTCCTTCATATGTAAGAAGGTCCCTAAGTACAGTATTTTACTTTCCTCCTCCATTTCTATTTTACCTCTTGTACTATTTCATGGGTTTTTGTATGGATCAGAATTTTCAAATATCAATATTGGATTTAGGGTAGCAAGAGTAGGCATCTGCCAGGGTACATCAAGGGGAGGAGATATAAGATCCAATGAAAATATGCTGTTATCTACATACTAATATTTTTAATGTTTGAGAAGTTTCCTTCCCATGACATATAAATATTTATTTTCTGATAATTCAAATAGTATTCATTGCAGTGGGATCAAAAATTCTCTAGTGGACAGATGTACACAGATGATTTTCAAATGGGTGTATGAGAGTGTATGTATAGCTGAGGGAAAAAACAATTTTCTAAATTTATCTAGGTCAATAAAGAAGCTTGTCCTCAGTTTTGTATAGCAATATTCATCTAATAGATTAACAAAAGATCTGCTTGCACACTGCTATCAGATCATATCAAGCACTGAAAATAACATTAGAAGCTTTGAAAGTAATAAACCATACAATTATTAGATTTTAAAGTATTTTCTGCCTTCCTATAATTTCCCCTGTATTTAAAGGACAGAGTTTTTGAGAGGAGGCAATGCTAGTTTTCATTGTGTCAATATGAATTCCTACTATTTGGGAAAAGATTGTGAGGGATAAATTAACTTTACTACTTAAGACTGGGCTTCTTTTGTCAAAATAGGTGCAACATTTGGTGAAGTTTCAAGAATTTGGATTTGCTATTTATAGTTAAACTTCAGTCTAATAGCTCATCTCCTATGCATTAGATCACTTAAACACAATAAATAGTTGTTTGCTCATGACTTGCACAGGAAGAAAATCATTAAGCTGATAGTGTGGTATCCCTCACCCCAAATCCAAAAATATTTCATGCCTCAGAATGATGAGGTCTTCAATATTAGGTGTGGTTAGCAGAGGAATTGATAAAAAATTAATCCCTTAAGCAAGCAGGAAAAAGGTTCTGATATAATTGAGATTAAAACAGTTCCTTGATCCCATCCTCTAAAAGTAATCCAGTCAGAAATACAAGTTATGTCAAGACCCTGAGGCTAAATTTTTTCACTAAAACAATTTATGGCCCATGGCTTTGCTGGCACCTTCCTTTGTGTCTGCCTCCCACAGCACTCTGCCTCATGGTGTCTTTCTCCTTATCCCTTTCCTGCCATGTCACTTGGTATCTCCCTTAACTCCACTATGTTTCCCAACCTCACTTCTTCTCCTTATAGCTAATTAACTTTTTTAGGGTGCTAAATCCTTTCAGGATGTAATCTGCCAGCTGAGAGTATGCCCCAATTTCATGGGGCATGACAAATATCTTCATAACCTCAACAGTTACTGTACTCAATCAGAAAACTAAGTTATGATGTGAACCCTGAGGTTATATTTTTTTCATCATTTCCCCCACTACTCATATAATAAAGCCTGCCTAACTTTCTTTAGGCATTTAGCTCAATAGTCAATGGTGTAATCCCCTACTTACCTCAATTAATGGTTTCCCATCATAGAGGGGTAGATTTCATCAGGGAATTTAGGTCTTCTCTTTTCCTCCTTAATAGGTAAAACTCCTTTTCTTTGCAAACAACCCTTATTGATTCACCCCAATCTTAGTAGTGTAATAAAATCTTTGCTTATTTGGAGAAAATCTAAACTTACAAATTCTTTGGAGAAAACTCACAATACTAGTCTGTAACCCCAATATACTTGGGTGTCACACTTAATAGTCAAAAAAAGGCAGACTCTTCAAAGAGAACAAGACTGGGGAAGAAAGCCAATAGCTATTCTAATAGGACTATGAATCTGAAGGAATGTCTCTAGACTTTCTACATCCTCCCCATTTGTACTTTAATTTAAAAGGAAAGAATTTCAGATTGAATTTTAAAAGCACTTGTTAAATATTTATTGTGTGCAAACATTGCACTAAATACTAGGGATAAAAATACAAAATAGATAAGAGTCTAACCTTATGGAATATATACATACATATATATATGTGTGTAAATACATATGATGGACTTTAGGCCTTCTCAGAGAAGTGAGCCCTGCCATAATTTAAGAGTACAATTCCAGGAAAACCCCCTCTGTCTGTACCCTTGTTTAATTTCACACAAACTGCTTTGTAATCTAAAGCCTCAGGATGGAGTGGATTCCCATGATAGACTGTGAGCACTTATAAGTCAGGCATAGCTGGGGCCCAAGTTGGGGTAAAAATTGTTTTGAGACATAAACTGTTCTCTGTTGCCTATCCTTTTTCTCACTTCACTAGAATATTCTGGTGAAGGTGATGTCCTTTTTCTTCATAAATTAAATGAACTGCTTTCTGCCCTGGCTCTGAGAAACTTCTATTTGAATTATTTTGGATTAATGGTCACTGTCCCACACATATTTAATAATGACATGTAACCCTGAATTAAAGTAGATTTGCATGGGAATCACTTTATTGGCAGAGATTGATTACTTGGTGCCCCTTGCCTGTAGCAGGGGGAAAATTATTAAGATCTTAAGAAGGAAGACACATCATGGTCTTATGACTTCAAACTTCAAAAAAAGAAAAAGCACAGTGTCAGGCTTTTTTCATGTCTCGAAAGAAGAAAAATATTTGAGAAAAAAGCTAGCATATAGAAGGTTTGGCACCTTGACTAAGTTCTTACCTCTAGCTTACTATATAAGAGAATTCTGGGAATTTTCTCTTAGTTGACATGAACTCTATCAATAGAACCAAGATATTTTTTTCTCAATGAGAGAGCTAATTTGTGTTGCATCTTTTCTGTTATGTTCTTACTTGATGTATTCTTGCCTATATTGCTTTTTTGATTTGTTATTGTCTTGGATAAATGGATAAATACTGTATGTATCCTTTGCTTAACTAGCAATTTTAGAGGGATGAGTCAAAAACTATAAATTTAGCTAAAACACTTCATCCAGGATAAGAGACCTCTGGAACTCAGTTTGAATCTAAAATTTATTAGCTGTAGACTAACAAAATAGGAGGGGAGAAAATTGATATAATTCCAGCCTTCTTTCTTTAAGTGAAACAGTGACCAGCTTCTGGCCCCAGACCCCAACCTATCTTTCTGACAGGAATTAAGTCCTCCATTGAAAAAGATTGGGGAAGGGGACTAGAGATAGCTATACCTTGACAGATCTATGTAGAAACTTATAATCACCATGAGTTTCATATACCTCGCACTAGTAGTGAGAAAACACATAAGAGTTTGGTGGTTAGTTAGTAATATTTTGGTTTAGAAAGTAACAAGCATGGTGGGTAGAGATATAGAGGAGTAAACTGGTCACTATTTCCATGAGCAATGTCAATATTGATTTAATTATGATTCCAGAACTGGTAGTAGAGTATAGAAAAAAGAGATACCTGCAAGATATTTGAAAATATGATCTTCAGGGACTAATGCATATCTGGGAACTTTGAAATGTCAGGCATTTTTCAATTACTTTTGAGACTCAACCTTGAAATGATTATGCAATCAAGTGTCTACCTATAGAATTGAAAATTTATTAAAATTTAAAAATGCTGTCTGTGTATAGTACTAAGCCTCCAATTTGATTTTTTTTTTCATCTTCCAAATTTCCTCATTTTTTAAAAGACTTTCAATTTAATTTCCTTACTAAGATTATGCTCATACCATTGTAAGGTAAGTTACTGAAAAGAAAGACTTTGAGCTATTTTCCTGTTAGTCTACAAGATGCATGATCTAAGATTAATGCTTTCCATATATTAAGTACCCCTCTCCCTGATCTAATTCACTGTGTGTTATTATTCTACTGACCAAATCTTACCATCCTTTTAGTTACCTCAAAGAAATAACTAAAGTGACTTTAGATTCTGAGTGTACTATGTTGAATAAAAAAGAAATAATTTTCCAATAAAGTTATTTCACTTCCATAAACAATAGATTCCTCATTTATAAATTGGGAATAAAAATAATTTTATAATCTTTTACAAAATAGTGCAAGAAAAAAAAATTTGTAAACCATAAAGTCCTAAAGTGCTATACAAATGTGAACCATTATATTATAGAAAATGTAACAGTGAATTTAGAATTTATGGAAATAATCACTAATATCATGGTGATCTTAGGAGGACCAAAGGAAAGCCACCAGAAGATTGGGTGAACCTTTGGCTATGAACCTATGGAAAGATAGGCATAGCAATGTAATAAAATGGGCAAGAATGGATGGCTTGGGATTTACAGTGTTGGAGGAAATAGGCACATTGTTGATGAGTTCATAGATGCTTTCATATATGGGAGAAATAATGCCTTTGTATATTCAATTTCTAATAAATATAATTTAAAATAATTAGTACTTTTTTTCCTGCTCATGCCTCACCTCCCAAATCTTCACATAACATTAGGTACTGAACTGCATAAAATTATTCTTTTTGCAAGGACTTGCTTTGTACTTCTTAATGTTATATTCCTTTATTTAACTTAGAGTGGAAAACATGAAATTTTTTTTATTTTTCAAATATTATTAGCTAAAGTCCTAGATTGAAGCTATAATTTTAAAAACTTGTCACTTATAAATATTGTTAGCATGAACCTACTATTAGGTAGTTGTAAGAAGGTTATATAAATGAAAGGAAATTCACATCACAAACCTGGAAATTTCACCCTGACCTAAAAGTATCATCAATGAATTTTAACTATAATGGAGAAAAGATTGCTCAGATGTTTTTAATACATGAGTAAGATTTTTTTTTTGCCTTGGGGACTATAAGAAATAATTACTCTTTAACTTGTAATGAATCAAGAAAAGTAATTTTTTTTCTCCCTCCCTCCATTTAAAAATCTTTGTTTTGGAGCAGAATTCAAGAAAGCTTAATAATGTGATTCCTAAAGATCTAACCTTTTCTAATTTAGGGTTCTCTCATCAAGATAAATTCTTTTTTAATAGCCTGTGCAAAGGAAGAAATGAAATGACAAGCATATCCGATTCCCACTTTAGAGAAATCCCTCTGGAATTTATAAAAAAAGAAAATGTTCTTTAGGATATTTCCCAGTGGATCAAGATCTATAGTTGGAAATGGATATCTGAAATTCAGTCACTATATAAGAGGGTGTAAAATCTTAAATCCATGTAGAATAAAAATTACTTAATAGAATATAAAATAAGATAAAAACAAAAGAAATATTCATTATTAAAGCACATTTCTGAATTTGATGGATTTGCATAAACAACTGGAACACAAGTCAGTATCTCTGTCAACACGAAAAGGTACATTTGCTTGGACAATGTTTCTGTCTGATTCTCTCCTTCAGTCAATTTAGTCAAACATTGTTCCTGATCAAGCCAATGCCACTGTATCTTTTTTTTTTCTTTTCATCAATGCAATTTCAATGCAGTAATCTTTGCAAATGTGCTTTTAACATCTTAATTCTTCTAGTTTCTTAGTTCTTTCATGAATGTGTTTCCTTGTTTTATTATCAAAGGCAGTCAAGTTCTGATTTTCCAAGTTAATGGAAGAGAATGATGACATAAATAATCTATTCATAACAGACAATACTAAAGCCATTTATATTTATCTTCAGATTGCACTTCCTGTGTTGTTTTTGTTTTTCCCAGTAGATTTACCTTCCTAATTATGTTTTATTCAAGCCAATATTTAAATTAACCTGCATTCCCTGAGCATACTACAACTGATGTGGCCCAGAAGCAGGCATAGTGGCAGAGAGAAATTAGCTCAAGATTAAATATATGCTGCATACAATCTATCCTGGGTTATATTAATTGCACACATTTATATAACACTTTACATATATTATGTCATTTTAACCTCACAACAACCTTTTAAGGAGTATATAGCAAGTGTATAGGAAAATTGTTCATTTCATCTCCATTTTGCAGATGAAAAAAACAGAGACCCTAAGAAGTCATTTGAAGGTCCCAGAGATAACAAATGGCAGCATTAGTTTGCCCACATATTTACTCTAGTAAATCTAGTAATCTTTTTTTTTTTTCATTTTACACTAAGAGGATATTGAGTATTATATAGGAAAATAATTTTAAGTTAGAAAGTAGAGGTTGCTACACTTACTCACCATGTGACCTTGAATAGATTATGTTCCTTTTCTGTTACTTCATCTATAAAGTGAGGATGTTATACTCATATAGGATTCAGTTTTTTTTTAACTCAAAGTAAGATAGTAGATAAAGATTTAAGTCACAAGGCACTGCACAAATGTAAGATGAAATTGTTATAACTGTTGTCATTTTTATTATGCTGTCTTCCATGTGTGAATCACCAAGAAGTGAACATAATTATTTTTGGATTTCCCTGAATCCTTTCCTCCATAGATTCTTCTTATGCAGTGCTTTTCCAGTATCTCTCCATTTAATCTCCCTCTCCTTTATGTATGTCTTTATATTTTCAGTAGCTTCACTTTATTTACAAATTATTTTTCATTTGCTTTCTGTTTTACTCTAGTACCACATTATACACACACACACACACACACACACAAACACACACAAACACATCTAACACTTGCACATGTGTATGTACACAAAAATACACAAATACCAGGAAAAATGTTTTTTTTTTTTTTTTTTTTAACAGGAATCTGTGATCTCTTTTTTTAAATGATAGTTTTTTGGTTAATTTATTTTATTTGTTTGCCAAGAAAAGACAAGAATGGCTGTTATGCTAGTAAAACAAGTACTTACATTTAAAAAAGGAAAACAGCAGAACATTGTGTTGTTTAATTTTCTTTTGGCTTTTATCTCTGTTTTTGACACTGGATCTTCCTCTCTTACCTGGACTGGAAGTACAATTGCTACTCACCAACCAATCTCCCTGCTGATTGGCATGAAAGCTTTGATCTGATTAATTTGTGATCTGGGCTGGATCAGCCTTCTTTGGGCTGCCTAGTGTCCCTATTCCCTTTAGGGTTTATCATATCTGTGCCAGACTTACTGGGATCACATGACTGGTTTTATCTCTACTGCAATTAAAAACTACTAAGCACAAATGATTCTCCAACTTAACCTCCATAATAACCAAGAGTACAATCAAAGCAATGCTCATAATTGTTTAGGATATTTTAAGGTAGTCCCAAAATAAACCATGGATCATCTGGTACTGAAGATTTACATTCAAAATGTTCACATTCTAAGATATTAGTTTTTTCAAATAATTTGTAGAGCAAGAAATAATTTCCAATATCAATATTAAATTATTTAATGTTTTAACAAAGTGTATTCCCTAGAATTGATTGACCATCTTCAACTCAACAAAACATGCAAATTCTTTGACTCAATACTTTAGTAAAACTTGATGCATCAGTTGGCATTTGCTTTATGTCCTAAAAGGGGGCTGTAGTTTAAACAGGTAGAGATGAATATGGGAGGTCTTGAAGACCTAGAGGATAATATGAGCAAAAGCAGAATTGGTGAGTGTAGAACATAGGATAGTTTATCTCTCAGACCTGTGGAGGAGGAAGGAATTTGTGACCAAAGAAGAAATAGAGGTCTCGAAAATTCCGCTTATATTAAATTAAAAACTTTTGTACAAACAAAACTAAAGTGGACAAGATTAGAAGAGAAGCAATAAACTGGGAAAGCATGTTTTATTACTAAAGGTTCTGATAAAGGCCTCATATCCAAAATATATAGAGGATTTATAAGAAATCAAGCTATTCTCCAGTTGATAACTGATCAAAGGATATAAACAGATAATTTTCAGATGATGAAATTGAAACTATTTCTATGCATACGAAAATATATTCCAAATCATTACTGATCAGAGAAATGCAAATTAAGACCATTCTGAGATACCACTACACACCTGTCAGATTGGCTAAGATGACAGGAAAAAATAATGATGAATGTTGGAGGGGCTGTGGGAAAACTGGGACACTGAATCATTGTTGGTGGAGTTGTGAATGGATCCAACCATTCTGGAGAACAATTTGAAATTATACTCAAAAAGTTATCAAACTGTATATACCCTTTGATCCAGCAGTGTTTCTTAAAGAAGGAAAAGGGGCCTGTATGAGCAAATTTTTTTGTGGCAAACCTTTTCGTAATGACTAGAAACTGGAAATTGGGTGGATGCCCATCAATTGGAGAATGGCTAAATAAATTGTGATATATGGATTCAGTGATACAAAACAATTCCAATAAAGTTTGGATAGAACAACTCCATTTGCATCCAGAAAAAAGAACTATGAGGATTGAATGTAAATCAACACATGCTTTATTCACTTAGTTCTGTATTTTTTTCTCTCCTGTGTTTTTTTCCCCTTTTGTTCTGAGTTTTCTTTCTGAACATGACTCATAAAGAAAGAAAGGAAAAGAAAAGAAAAGGAAATGATGATCTTAAAAAGCCAGAATCATTACTTAATTCAAAAATGGATTTTTTTGTATTACTTATATTTGTATTGTATTGTATTTGTATATTTCTTCCTTCCTTTGTTCCTTTGTTCATTCCTTCCTTCCTTCCTTCTCTTCCTTTTCTTCCTTTTCTTTCTTTCTTTCTTTCTTTCTTTCTTTCTTTCTTTCTTTCACTTTTTAATTAATTATTTCTTTCTTTTCTTTCTTCTTTCTTTCTTTCATAACATTTTTTGGATCTATCAAACCTTATCTGATGCTTCCTTATGGTACAGAAATAATATTAAGTTCTTTTAAAAATCATTCTGTGAAAGGGAAATATAATGTGCAATGCTAGAGGGGATATGGGAAAACAGGAAAAACAGGTGGAATTGTAAATATATCCAGCCATTCTGAAGAGTAATTTGTAACTATGCTCAAAAAGTTGTCAAACTGTGAATATCCTTTGACCCAGCAAAAGAGATCTTAAAGAAGGGAAAGGGACCTGTATATACAAGAATGTTTGTGGCAGCCCTCTTTGTGGTGGCTAGAAACTAGAATTTACGTGGATGCCCATCAATTGGAGAATGGCTGAATGTGGTATATAAAATATTATGGAATATTATTGTTCTGTAAGAAATGACCAACAGGATGATTTCAGAAAGGTCTGGAGAGACTTGCATGAACTGATGCTGAGTGAAATGAGCAGGACCAGTAGATTGTTGTATATTTCAACAACAATACTGTATGATGATCAATTCTGATGGTTGTGGCCATTTTCAACAATGAGATGAACCAAATCAGTTCAATAGAGCAGTAATGAACTGAACCAGCTATACCCAGCAAAAAAAAAAATTAAAAAAAAAAACTCTGGGAGATGACTATGAAACACTATATAGAATTCCCAGTCCCTCAATTTTTGTCCACCTGCGTTTTGGATTTCCTTCACAGGCTAATGGTACACTATTTCCAAGTCTGATTCTTTTTGTACAACAAAACAAGTGTTTGGATATATATATATATATATATATATATATATATATATATATATATATATATATATACATATACATATATACATATATTGTATTTAATTTATACTTTAACATATTTAACATGTATTGGTCAACCTGACACCTGGGGGGGGAGGAGGGGAAAAATTAGAACAAAAGTTTTGGCAATTGTCAATGTTGTAAAATTAGCCATGCATATACCTGGTAAATAAAAACTATTTAAAAAATTAAAAAAAAATCATTCTGAACTTCCAAGCTACAAATTATAATACGAAGCCACCAAAAGGGAGGGAAAGACTTTCCATATAAGCAGCTAGGGGGTATAGTGGATAAAGTATCAAGCCTATGGTCAAAAAAATGATTTCAAATTTAGATTCAGACATTTACTACTAGGCAACCCTGGGCAAGTCCTTTAATCTCAGTTAGTCTAGATACTAGCTAAATTTTATTGTTAACAACAAAATCCAGAAGACAATAATGGAGAAATCCCATTCAAAATAATTAGAAAATGAATAAAATATTTGAGTATCAACCCACCAAAATAGAGAAATATATCAATGAAACAGATTAGACAAGAGGGAATAAAAATAATGTAATTAAATAACTATTCAATGAAATTGAAAACATAAATTACATAAGAAAGAACTCCCTATTTGAGAAGAACTATTTGGAAAACTGAAAACCAGTAAATCATAAATTAGGTTTAGACTGACACCTCACACCATATTCAAGAATAAATTCAAAATGGATATGCTACCTGAATATTAACAATCATGCCATAACAAATTGGACTCATAACTAAGAGTAGGATATGTATTGTTAATGAAACAAGTAGTAGAGGGAATTGCAAAAGATAAAATGTATAATTTATTACTTGAAATATAAAAGATTTTGCATAAATAAAATTGATATATCCAGGATAAGAAAATCAGATGCTAACTGGGACAAAAGGGAATCTTTTTAATCAAATATTTCACATTTCAAATTTGATTTCAAATTTAATCATTAAATTCACATTTAATTTCAAATATGTGCAAATATTGCAAAGGTTTGGTATTTAAATTATGTAGTCAACTTAGAAAAATATATAAGACCGCACACTACAGTCTAACAGACAAGCAATCAAAGAATACGAAGAAAGAACAAGTGATCAAAAAAATAAATAAATTGTTAACAACCATGTGAAAATGTTCTGCAATTCCATAACATTAAGAAAAAATGTAATTCAAAACAATTCAAGGGAATCATGTCAAATCAAGCTAATTCACAAAAATGACCAAATGTGAGATTAATCAATGTTGGAGCGGTTATGGAAAGACAAGCACACTCATGGACTGTTAGTGAATGTATACATTTGTACAACCATTCTAGAAAACAATTTTGAATTATGTTTTAAAATGTGACTAAAATATGAATTTTTTTGACTCAGAGCATTTTCTGTTAAACTCAAGGTAGTCATTGACGAAAAGAAGTGACTCATACACACTTAAATATTTTTAGTAGTACTCTAATGGAACTAAACAACTGGAAATAAATTAGATGCTCATTGATTGGAAAAATGATAAATAAATTGTGGTACATGGATGTAATTGAATATTAACTGTCTATAAGAAATGATGAAAATGAAAAGCATGGGAAGACAGTAACAAATGCAAAAAGTGATAAGAATAGCCATGACAATAATATATACAATTACTCTAGCAATTTGAATGTAAAGTGTAACTAGCATAAAACAATCAAAAAGGAATCTTGCTATCAATAACCCTGTGGAAAAAAATGCTCCAAAAACTATTAATTCAAGAATTGCAAATCTGAGGTTCCATATCACAGCCCTCAAATTGTCATAAATGACAAAAAAGGGAAAATGAAAATTGTTAGAATGGCTGTGGGAAATAGACACAATAATTAATGCATTGTTGAAAGAGGTGTGAATTGGTCTGTCCATATTATAAAGAAATTTGGAACTATATGAATGGAGTCATTATTCTTAACATATCCTTTGATCCATTGATACTGCTACTTAGCAAATATAGCCAAAGGGATTTTTTTTAAGAAAAAATACTCCCATATAAAAATTATATAAAACTAACTATTGCAATACTTTTTTTTGTAATTGCTCTAACCTGAAAAACTAAGTCTTCCTAATTATTGAAAAATGGCTAAATGAATTGTGATAAATAATTTTACTCAGAAAAAGAAATTATTATAAAATCAGCAAAAAGAAGAAATACCTTATGAATTGATAAAAAAAAGTGCTGAAAAACTTAAAACATGACATACAATGAAAAATCATAATTCAAACGGCTGATGGTGAAGGACACTACCCTCCTGACAGAGATGATCACCTCAAAAGCAGAATGAGGAAAACATTTTCAGATTCGATCAAAACAGTAATTTGCTTTGTTTGATTAAGATAAAACTATATAATTTAAAAAATATTATCATAATGACTTTCTTAGATGAAGGAAGGAAGAGAAATAAGGGGGAAACTTCAGTGATAAACAATATGATAAATTTAAATTAATTTAACAAAAAAACTATAATGAACTTAAAAAAAACAACTAAAATGATTTCCATATAAAAATGGAATAAAAAAGGTTATGTGTGGAACCATATCTATCTATCACTTATAACTTTGTTTTAAGTAATAAACTCAACATGTTTTGAGCTGATTTACTTTATGCATTTATCTGTTATCTTTTGTGAATTATATTACCAAAAATTTCTATGGACTTCTCTTTTTTTATTAACATTATAACTAACTCCTCTTTCTCAAACCCATAAAAGGAAAGAACAAAAGAGAGAATGAAAAAAAAATCAAAGAAAGAAAGAGACAGTCATTGTAAAAAACAAATCAGATCCATACAAATTTTATATTAATAATTTACATCAAATAAAAAAAAAAAAAAAGGTCCTCTCTCTTGACCTTTAAACTGTCATTGTCAAGAAATTAGCACCATGCCTTTTCTGGATATTTGTGGTTGTGCTATCCATTTGTGGTTGGTCATTGCTATGATCCTAGATCTTTAATCATTCAAAGTTGTTATTGTATAAATTATACTCCTAGTTCTGATCACTTCACTCTGAATCTCTGAAACTATCCCTTGTTTTAATTTGTGAAAACACATGAATAGTAAATATCATCCATTTACCACAACTGGTTCAGCCATTCCCCAGTTGATTGTCAATCTCCTCTGCAGTATTTCTAGTTCTTTGATACAGTTAAAAAAAAAAAAAATCCTCTATATATTTTTTGCACATATAGCTTCTCTTCTTCTTTCTTTATTCTTTTTTAGAATATGAACAATTTGATTACTTTTGGTATATATAGGTCTAAGTTGCTTTCTCAAATATTGGAAGTAATTCACAGTTCCCCCAACACTGTACCAATGTCTGGGTTTCTATACCTTTTGTCACAATATTCATTTTTCTTGTTATCCTACCAATTTTAAGGGTATGAGCTGGGCCATAAGAGTTATTTTAATTCACTTTTTTAATTATTAGGGATTATGAATATGCTTCTATGCCCATACTATACTTTGAGAAATGAATGCCCATAATTTTGATAATTTATAGATAGACAATTATTGAAGAGCTTGATTGTATCACTACAAATGAATTTCATTCTTATATATTCAAATAAATGTATTACACAGTTTTCATTTCACACATTTATCAGAGAAATGTGATGCAGGTTATTTTTTCCCTTCTTCCTAATTCTTTATCTCTGATTTTAACTGCACTGAGTTAAATATTTACCAAAAAATAATCAATTTTCATTAAGTAAAGTTGTCTATAATATCTTCTAGGAACCTTCTTAAACTTTCTTTGTTTTTGAACTCTTCCCCTATCTATGGTTTAAAAGATTGTGGGGTTTTGTTTGTTTTATTTTAGTTTTAGTTTTTGGTTTTGGTTTTGATTTTGTTTTATTTTTTTGTTTGTTTTTGTTTTTCTTTTGTTTTTTTGTTTTTTGTTTTGTTTTTGTATTGTGCCTCTAATTTACTTATGGATTATTCCTTTATCATTAGGTAATGTAACTATTAGACATTTATTTTAGCATTTGATTTGATCTCTTAGTATAAAACTAATTTCTGCTAATTTATTTTTGAATTTTCACAGCAGTTTTATTAACAAGTAAGCCTTTTGCTTAGAACAAGATTGTTAATTTTATCAATTTATTGTATTAATTTCTTGCTTTATGTTGTATATCTACTCTGTTACAATGTTCAAATATCCTCTATGTTTTAAAATTTGAAAATTTTCAAATTTTGATGATTAATACCTTTTTAAATATAGTTTGTATTTGGGTCATTCTAAGCCTTCATCCATTTGACATTTTTTTTCATTATTTTCCTTGAGAATCTTGACCTATTTTCCTCTTCAAATTAATTGTTTTATTATTATTTTTTTAATTTATAAAATAAATTTTTGTAGTTAGGTGTGACATAGAATAATTTAAATAATTTGTAGGACATTATCATTTTTATTAAATTTGTGTTGCCTACCTATATATAATTAATATATCTTCACTTATTTAAGCCTATCTTTATTTTGTTCAAGAATGTTTTGTAATTGAATTCATGTAACTTTTATGTGAATAAACAGGTGGATTCCTAAAATTTTTTATATTATAGAGGGTAATTTGAATGTAATTTTAAAAATCTTTTCCCACTTTGGTGTGTGAAAAATACAGTAGATCCCTTGATTCTTAAAAGCTAATAGTTTTTAAACTGGAAAAAAGTTGAAAGTAAAAAAGTCTTTAAGCTAAATTAAGAATTTTGATACAACCTATAGGTTAAAAGTTTTTATTTTTTTATTTTTTATTTTTTGGTTTTATTTTGTTCATTTTATTATTTTAGTTCATTTTAGATGACTTTATTTTCATAATATTCACAAATAATTCCTTTTTGTTCCTATTTTCTCAATTCCTACTCTATATCAATTAATAGGAAAGATTTATTTAATCATATTTTTTAAAAAAATAAGCATAAATAAATATTGCATTATGAGTAAAGCTTTTTCTTAATTTTGACTGTTAATTCTTAAAGACAATACAAGTAAATCCCAGACTTTAGGAAATTATTTCTAGTTACAAAGGATTCAAGTAAGGGTTCACAATAAATTAAGATGTGTAAGAATGTACTTAAATAAATGCAAAGATACTTAGCACCTTAAGGTTAATCAGTAAATGATGAATTCTTTTACCATGAATCTCTTACAAGATATATAGATGCAGTCCAATTTTTCTTGTGCAACAAAATAACTGTATAAATCTGTATACTTATGTTGCATTTAACATATACTTTAACATGTTTAACATGTATGGGACTGCCTGCCATCTAGGAAAGAGGATGGAGGGAAAGAGGGGAAAAGTTGGAACAGAAGTTTTTGCAAGGGTCAGTGTTGAAAAATTACCCATGCATATGCTTTGTCAATAAAAAGCTATAATAATAATAAAAAAGATACATAGATGCATTTATTGTAACTAAAAAAACACCATGTACATTCAGAGTACTTTTAGCTAAACTTAGTAATAATATCAGATCATTTCAGATTTCATTGTTTTGTGATTATTTTGTCTCCTTAATATTTTGTTTTGCTATTTAACTAATTAAAAAGTTTTTATTAGATGCCTTAAACATAAAGGCAGTTACCCTCCTCGTCAAATTACTATCTCCTATACAAATACATGGACTAAGAAACCCTGAAAAAAATACATACTTCCATTTCTGTCCAGCTTTTTATATTGTTGAAAATCTGAGAGTTTTACAATAGCAAAATCATTCTCTATTTCTGACAGAAATGTATGTATCATATCACAACCCAGTTTGGACTTGCTTCTCCTGTAAGAATCAAAACAAATGCCAAAAAGTATTGTGGTAAAGGTGCATGGAGTGAGGAATTGTGATTAGTTATGTTTTGAATTGACAATATATTCCTATATGAAGTAAATTTTCCTGATTATGAGATAAAGAACATAATATTTAGTTTGGGCTATTTCCAAGTGAAGTATATATAGAGATATGAGCATATACATATATGTGAAGGAGTGCCTGTTCATAGGAATGATATTTATGTTACTCATCAAACTTTAGAGAAGCAGGATGACAAAATTTATTTTCATTGCTCTGATTTATAGCATCATTACATCCAAAATTAAACAAAAGAAAAATGTAAATGCTCAGCTATCAAAATAATATTACCACCAAAACAAAAGACACTCAATTTTGCTATTCTCATTCAAATGAAATTCTCATTCGACAGAGGAATTAGATGCTTTCCTATTATTATGAAGTGTTTTTTATAACTTCCTTATGAGTATAGAATTTTTATATTTTGTTTTGGATTGTGACTCAGGGGTATAAATTTGGCATTTTATAGCCCAGCATCAGATTAGATTTTTTCATTCTTTTCAGAAAGACCTTTGGAGCTCTCAGATACATAGGTAGATAGATAGGGTACAAATGTTTTCTTTTTGAAAGTGGGATGTGCAAAATTCTGCCTGAGGGATAGCTAATTGACATCCATTATACACTACCCAAGTGAATTTTTTTTTCTTTCTTATGTCCTAGTCATTTTTAATTTTATTTCTTCATGTTTCAAGAAAAGATTATTTCTGTCTGCTTTAATCATGCAACAAGAAAAAGAAAAATAATGAAAAGGCTTTTCAGTCATGGATACAGACTCTTAAAATCTAAGAGCATTCTAAGAATTTGAATATAACATTCAAAACAAATAATTCACTTCAGATTTAGGGACAATTGCAAACATTTTCTGGAATATTTGATTTCAAGCATTATACTATCTTCACTATGGTTTAAAATTCATAAATTAAATTTCATAGCACACCAGTGCAGTTACTATACAATTAATAAAAAACAGCTTACTTATTATAATGATTCATTGTTTACCATCTTGGGCTATTAGTTTAGCTTAGGGTCTTGAGCCTAAAAGCACTATTTTTGCAAAACACTTAAGGCAATCATAAGTCCATAGAAGCCTCCTGTATAACCTATTTTACTGACAAACAATTACATTTTAGATTGAAGAGGTGAAATGATTAAGAATATTTGACTTAGTTGCCATGACAGCATGCATTTTTCATCAGGCACAGTGTAATTACTACAATTTCAATGATGTAAAATCAAGAAAGATGATAACAAACAGCAGAACCATGGAGATATTGCCATTGCAACCAGGTTACCATAGCAACAGTGATAATAATCCCAGTGATAGATGTTTTCTCTTGCTCTTTCCATTTTGTACGGTTATAACATTCAGAGCCAGTTTTTACCACAGCTTTTTATAGTTTATTAGACTGTCAAAATAGTTTATGAGATGTTGTTGCAAAGGAAATGACTGAGTTCCGTAGCCTAATAAAAATGCCAAATACTCTGTTTACATACTGCTCCAGCACTTAACAAACATTAAAAAATTGTATGAAAAATGATTTGATATTGTATCTGTATTAATCAATTTGCAAGGCATAAGCTTTGTCACTAAAGGTCAAATAAATGCCTTCAAAGCACTACTCTTAAAGGGTCCTTTGCAATTGAGTCCTGACACCACACCACCAACCTCTTTTACCTGAATGTTAGTGCAAAGAAAACAACCACAGGAAATACTTTGTAAGGCTACAAGATAAATAGTTATAGAAGGTCCAAACCACATGTGTGTTCTAAATAGATTGGTGGAAATATTTAAAGTGGAGAGCCAGAAAATTGGAATTGAACTTTAAAGAAAACAATTTCAGGAGACAACTAAAGATACAGAATGATAATGCTAGACATTTACAGAATAAATATAGTGTATGTGTTTAGGAAGAAGTCAAACATATACAATGATATGTGTATGCATATAAGAAACATACAAAGAGATACTATATTGCACAAATTTGCATATATAAACTCAGGAATATGAGGTAAATTATACATAGACATACATAACCAAATATCTTACAGAAGCTATTTCCCTCTTTAAATGAAAGGCTCAAAGTAGTAAATATTCTCATGGTCAGTATCTATGATTTTGTAGATGTGAAAAACTCTCAGTGTGAAAACTCCCTCCACTGCTACAGAGCCAAAATTTGTCTACACTTTAAGGTCAGCTTCCAGGAAGCACTGAAGTGTACATTGACTTGCCCATGGTCAGAAATCCACTATATGTCAAAGGGTAAACTTGAATTACATCTACCAGTCTCCAAAACTAGCCATCTTACTACTATATCTTAATGCTACTTAGCAAATCTATTTCCATACAAATCTACCAAGTATTTTATTTAGTAACAGAAGTTTTCTTGAAGATAAATATGCCCATATTAAAATGATAGCATTGTTATAAAGTTATTTCCCAACCAAAGTTCTCTTGGGATGTAGGTAACCCTGAATCTTAGACTAGGTCATTAAGCACAAGCTCTAATAAGGTCTACCAATTGGAAATGTTATGGTGACATTCCTATAATTGACTATATATCTATGAGACAAGAAATATCTCAGGTAATTTCTGTTATCTGACAGTTAAGCACCTGGTGAAATCTTGTGGTGGTGGTGCTGCTGATGTTCACAGCAAATCATGAAGACAAATTATGGACTTTCACTTTGAATTGGTGGATAGAAAACTTTGTGAATGAAATTGTGGCTCTTTTGAAATATTGAAGGTGGGTAGGTATTTCAGTGTTTAGAACACTGGAATTGGAGTCAAGAAGAGGGGTTCAAAAAGGGCTTTACATATTTACTAACTCTATGTCCTGGACAAGTCAATTAATCTCATTTTACTTCATCTGACTCATCTGTAAAAATGGAGATAACTGTAGTATCTACTTCCTATAATTGTTTTAGAGACCAAATGAGACAGTAATTCATCTCTTTCCTCTCCTCCTTCTCCACTTCCCCCTCTTATTACCATCACTACTTCTTATAACATTTACATGTGCTTTTGAGTTACAGGGTAGCTTATTTCATGAAACCTTTAAAACAAACCCATGAAAGAAATGGTTTAAATATCTCAATTTCCAGATAAGGAAACCAAAACTTGGAGAAGTTAAATGAGTTGCTAGTTTCATTTAGTTAGAAATTGGTAGGAATTTTTAAAATAACCTTATAATAACATTTCAAGCAAACTTTTAACTCTAAAACCTTACTTCCCTTACATTATACTGCTTTCAATGTAAGAAGAGTACCTTACTGTGAGATCTTGCTCTGGGAGTGAATCAACTCTTCTATGGTACATATAAGATGTTTGGCTGCCCCAAAAACAGTAGTCTCCTTTCTAATCAGATCATTTTGATGGGAAGTTAAATGTCATTGTTCTATCAATTCTTCAATTGTATTCATCTTCTTATGACCACATTTGCTATTTTCGTGTTAAAGATATGGAAATGGTTTGCCATTTGCTTCTCCAGATCATTTTGCAGATGAGGAACTGAGGCAAATAGTGCTAAGGGACTTGATCAGGAAAACACAATTCATATGTGTCTGAGATCAGATTTGAACTTTAAAAAAAATTAATTCTCGCATACTCTATTCCTGGTACTCTATTGACTAAGCTACTAGCTGCCCAATGAAGACCAAAAAGTGAAAGAGTATTATAACAGACATTTCCAGCCTTTATCCACAAAAGTAGCACGGAAGCTTGAGCAGGAAAACATGATCAGATCAGATTGATTACAGCTCAACTCTGGATTTTTCCATCTTCTCAATAGCAATTTTCCCATCCTAAAGATAGTTATCTACTTAATAATAACTCTGAGACCTAGATACTCATTTTATGATTGTTTCTGTCCATGATCATGTCACTCCTTGCTTAACTTACTCTCTGCACTAACTTCTCCCTCTTGTCAACAGCATTCAATCTTCCTTCCCAACTTTTCAAGATTTCAAGATCGATTTTTTTTTTTTTTGTGCGTGTGTATGTGATGTCTTCCCCAAGTGGGAAGAATATAAGATTCTTGAGAGTAGTTACTGTCTAATTTGTTTATATTTGCATTCTCAACATTCAACACAGTGCTTAACACACAGTTAAGTATTAAATAAATGCTTTATTTCTATATCTCTTCATCAAATCAAATAACACTCATACTCTGTAAAAGCATGTTCACTATTTCTGCTAGAAACACAATTCACTGAATTATTGCCATTAGCATATTCATCAGTTCATGCCTCTACTTACAGTAAATAATGGTTTTCTTCATAATGAAACCCCTACTATTGCTACCATACACATGTACATTCATAACTTAGGGCAGTAGATAGAAACTTCTGAACAAACTATATATTTATATTTTATTAAATTATTAATTTAACTTAAAATTTAAATTAATTTAAAATAATTTATTGTTAAAATTAAATTATTAAATATCATATTTAAGAGGAATTACATCTTTATTTTTTAATTTAAGAAGGCTTATATATTTAAATGATTGAATCAACAGCAAATATATTCTAGCTGCAAATTTCTCATTGGCCAAATGAAAGTATGACAGAGATAAGAACTGGATTTATGAATTAGTTATTAAGAAAAATACTCTAATGAGAAAATCACTTTACCAATGCTATGAGGTCTATAACCTTCTATCAATGTTGGTTGACTTAATATGAAATATAATTCCATACTTGGTAGTTTAGAGTTTCAAAGAGATTGAGAGAGTCCTTTGGTTTGAGGTCCTTAGGGTAAGAGTGAGAAATTGAACCCAGATCTTCCTGGCTTAAATGTCATTTTTTATATTCTATACTATACTCTTTGAAATACCAGAGTGAAGCAAGGTGAAGAAGACAAAAATCATTAAACAAGTTGTTGGGAGATCTGATCTTTCTTTCCATCTATCTTTGTGGCCTTGAAAAAATAACTTCTTTCCAGACTTCAGATCTATTATCTATAAAAAATAAGTAGTAGATGAGATGACTTCTAAGGTCTATTCAAACTCTAAAATTCTATTATCCTGGAGTTTATTTTTTAGGAGTGCTTATCTTTTTAGTCACAAATATGGAATTGAAAAGCATTTCACTTCACCTTGAAAAGATTAGTAATTCCTTCAAGGTAGGTACACTCTACACATATAAAGATTGCAACTCTTCCATATTTTAGTAGATGAATTGTTGCAGTGGGAAAATTTCTGTTCAAATGAAATCTTTAGGCAATTTTTCTCAGCATTTAACTGGGTTGACCCTTGAACATCTAGCCAATGGTTTTCTATTCTAACGGGATACATTAAGTATTTGCTTCTCATCATGATCAAGTAGGATTTATACCAGGAATGCAGGGCTGGTCCAATATTAGGAAAACTATCAGTATAATTGGCCATGTTAATAACCAAATGAACAAAAATCATATGATCATCTCAATAGATGCAGAAAAAGCATTTGATAAAATCCAACATCCATTTCTATTAAAAACATTTGAGAGTGTAGGAATAAATGGAATTTTCCTTAAAATAATCAGTATCATCTATTTAAAACCATCAATAAGCATCATATGTAATGGGGAAAGACTGCAACCATTCCCATTAAGATCAGGGGTGAAACAAGGTTGTCCACTATCACCATTACTATTCAATATTGTATTAGAAATGCTAGCTTTGGCAATGAGAGTGGAGAAAGAGATTAAAGGAATTAGAGTAGATAATGAAACCAAATTATCACTCTTTGCTGATGATATGATGGTATACTTAGAGAATCCCAAAGATTCCACTAACAAACTATTAGAAATAATCCACACCTTTAGCAAAGTTGCAGGATACAAATAAACCAACATAAGTCATCAGCATTCTTATATGTTACTAACAAAATCCAACAGTTAGAGTTACAAAGAAAAATTCCATTTAAAGTAATTACTGATAATATAAAATATGTAGTTAGCTATCTGCCAATGGAAAATTAGAAACTATATGAGCAAAATTACAAAACACTTCCCACACAAATTAAGTCTGATCTAACCAACTGGAAACATATTAAATGCTTCTGGATAGGGCAAGCAAATATAATAAAGATGACAACACTACCTAAACTAATCTATTTATTTAGTGCTATACCAATCAGACTCCCAAAAACTATTTTAATGATCTAGAAAAATAAAAACAAAGTTTGTATGGAAAAACAAAAGGTCAAGAATTTCAAGGAATTAATGGAAAATAAAATCAAATGAAGGTGGCCTAGCTGTACCAGATCTAAAATTATATTATAAAGCAGAGGTTACCAAAGCCATTTGATATTGGCCAAGAAATAGACTAGTTAATCAGTGGAATAGGTTAGGTCCAAAGGACAAAATAATCAATAACTCTAATAACTTAGTGGTTGACAAACCCAAGGACCCCAGCCTTTGGGATAAGAACTCAACGTTTGACAAAAATTTCTGCGAAAATTGCAAATTAATATGGCAGAAACTAGGCATTGATCCACACTTAACACCGTACACCAAGGTCAGGTCAAAATCAGTTCATAACCTAGGAATAAAGAATGATATTATAAATAAATTAGAAAAACATAGGATCGTTTACCTCTCAGACTTATGGAAGAGGAAAGAATTTATGTCCAAAGAAGAACTAGAGATCATTATTGATCACAAAATAGAAAACTTTGATTATATCAAATTGAAAAGTTTTTGTGGAAACAAAACTAATGCAGATAAGATTAGAAGGAAAATAATAAACTGGGAAAACTTTTTCCAGTCAAAGTTTTCATTAAAGGCCTCATTTCCTAAATATATAGGGAATTGTCTCTAATTTATAAGAAATCAAGCCAATCTCCAATTGATAAATGGTCAAAGGATATGAACAGACAATTCTCAGATGAATGAATTAAAATTATTTCTATTCATATGAAAAGATTCATTATTAATCAGAGAAATGCAAATTAAGACAACTCTGAGATACCACTACACACCTGTCAGATTGGCTAAGATGACAGGAAAAAATAATGATGAATGTTGGAGAGGATGTGGGAAAACAGGGGCACTGATACATTGTTGGTGGAATTGTGAATACATCCAGCCATTCTGGATAGCAATTTGGAACTATGCTCAAAAAGTTATCAAACTATGCATACTCTTTGACCAAGCAGTGTTATTACTGGGCTTATATCCCAAAGAGATCTTAAAGTAGGGAAAGGGACCTGTATATGCAAGAATGTTTGTGGCAGCCCTCTTTTGGTGGCTAGAAACTTGAAACTATGTGGATGCCCATCAATTGGAGAATGGCTGAACAAATTGTGGTATATGAATATTATGCAATATTATTGTTCTATAAGAAATGACCAACAGGATGATTTCAGAAAGGCTTGGAGAGACTTACATGAACTGATGCTGAGTGAAATGAGCAGGACCAGGAGATTGTTGTATATTTCAACAGCAATACTATATGATGATCAATTCTGATGGATGTGTCCATTTTCAACAAATCAGTTCCAATAGAGCAATAATGAACTGAACCAACTACACCAAGCAAAAGAACTCTAGGAAATGACTATGGACCATACATAGAATTCACAATGTCTCTAATTTTGTCCGTCTGCATTTTGCATATCCTTCACAGGCTAATTGTACACTATTTCAAAGTCTGATTATTTTTGTATAGCAAAACAACTTTTTGGACATGTATACATATATTGTATTTAATTTATACTTTAATAATATTTAACATATATTGGTCAACCTGACATCTGGGGGGAAGGGGGAAAATTAGAACAAAAGTTTTGGCACTTGTCAATGTTGTAAAATTACCTATGCATATATCTGGTAAATAAAAACTATTAAATAAAATGAAAAAAAAATTTTAAAGTCTACATCTCAGATCTGTGGAGGAAAAAGGAATTTGTGGACAAAGAAGAGCTAGAGTACATTATGAAATACAAAATGGATAATTTTGGTTATGTTCAATTTAGAAATTTTTGGACAAACAAAATAAATGTGGATAAGATTAGAAGGGAAGCAGTAAACTGGAGAAAAATTTCTACATCAAAGGGTTCTGATAAAGGCTTCATTTCTAAAATACATAGAGAATTATCTAAAATGTATAAGAATACAAGTCATTCTCTAATTGATAAATCATCAAATGATATGGATAGACAATTTTCAGATGAAGAAATTAAAACATGTTTATACATATGAAAAATGCTCTAAATTACTTTTCATTAGAGAAATGCAAATTAAGACAACTCTGAGCTATTGCTACATACTTCTCGGATTGGTTAAGATGATGGGAAAAGATAATGATGAATGTTGGAGGGGTTGTGGGAAAACTGGGACACATTCATTGTTGGTAGGATTGTGAACTGATCAACCACTCTGGAGAATAATAAGGACTATCAAACTGCATACCCTTTGATCCAGCAGTGTCTCTTCTGGACCTGTATCCCAAAGAGATGATAAAGGGAAAATGACGCACATCTGCAAAATTGTTTGTAACAGCCCTTTTTATAGTGACAAGGAATTAGACACTGAGTGCATATCCATCAGTTGGAGAATGGCTTTATAGGTTATGGTATATAAATATTATAGAATATTATTGTTCTATAAGAAACAATCAGCAGAATGATTTCAGAAAGGCCTGGAGAGACTTACATGAACTGATGCTAAATAAAATGAGAACATTGAGAAGTGAACAACAGCAACAAGATTATATGATGATCTGATGGATGGGGCTCTTTTCGACAGTGAAGTGATTCAAGCCTGTTCAACAGTCTTTTGATGGAGAGAAGTATCTGCATTGAGCGAAGACTGTGAGCACTAAGTGTGGATCACAACACAGTCTATCCACATTTTTGTTGTTTTTTTTGCTTTCATTTTATTTTTTTTCCTTTTTGATCTGATTTTTCTTGTGCAGCATGGTATTGTGGAAATATATATAGAAGAATTATACATGTTTAACATATATTGGATTACTTGTTATCTGGGAAGGGGTGGGAGGAAGGGAGAGAGAAAAAATTGGAACACAAGGTTTTGCAAAAGTGAATGTTAAAAATTATCTATGCATATTTTTTTGAAATTAGAAAGCTTTAAAAAAGAAAAGAAAAATCAGTCTTTTCCCTTGAAGACCTTATATTTTCTTGAAAAACAGAAATAAAATATGCACATAGAAATATGATGTGTACCCCAATAAATATACAATAATTTCTGTTGGGGGTAGAAATTACTAGAATTGGGGTGCAAAGAATAATTTTATGTAGAATCTAATAACCAGAGGAACAAGGAGTTAGGGATTGTAGGAAGCAGAAGTAGACAGGCACGAAACAAATGTATACAAAGGTACAAAAATAAGGTGCACCAATCTGGCTAATTTAGCAATGTAAATTAACTGGATAGGCAGTCTGAAGTCAGTAGCTAGAAACTGGAAATTTCATGGACCCCCATCAATTGGAGAATGGCTGAATGGTATATGAATGTTATGGAATATTATTGTTCTATAAGAAATGACTGGCAGGATGATTTCAAAAAGGGCTGGAAAGACTTAGATGAACTGATGCTAAGGAAAGTGACTAGAACTAAGAGAACATTGCATCCAGCCACAACAAGACTGTGTGATGACCAGTTCTGACAGACATGGCTCTTTTTAACAATGAGGTGATAGGCCAATTCCAATAGATGTGATGGAGAGAGCCATTTACATCAAGAACGAGGACTCTGGGTACTGAATGTGGATCCCAACATAGTTTTTCATCTTTTTTTTTTTTGCTTGCTTTTTTATTTCTCTTTTTTTTTCCATTTTGATATGTTTTTTCTTATGCAGCATGATAATTGTGGGAATATGTATAGAATAATTTAACATGTTTAATATATACTGGATTACTTGCTATCTAGAATCTAGAAGAGATAGAGGAGTGAAGGAGAAAATTTTGGAGCACAAAGTTTTGCAAGAGTGGATGTTGAATAAATATCTTTGCATGTATTTTGAAAATAAAACCTATTATTAAAAAAAAGAACAAACAAAATTTTAAAAATGAATGCTGAAAAATAAATAAATTACTTTTCATATAAGTTTGGAGGGAAAAAAAGAATTTCAGTTCCTATTAGAATTCTGGAATGCAGTATTAAAGACAAAGTTAATGTCCATCAACAAATGAAGTAGAATAAAAGAAGTAGAAGTCAAAGAACCAAAATAAAGAGCATCAGAGTATTTTTTGAATAGGATTATTAGAATGACTACACAGAAGGAGATAATGATAGTATATAGAGGTTTCAGCAAATCATTTGGCAACATATTGTTTTTTATGAATTGATTTAATAAATTAAACTTTCAAAGGCTTTTGATGTAAACGTTTTAACCATAAAATGCCCTAATCTAAATGTATTCATCTCTCTTTTGCTTTTGTTACATATTACATTGGATTTGATGAATATTCCAACATTTCAAAATGTAAAAGTCAGTGTAAACATATTGTTGTTTTTACAGATATTATGAAATGTGTGTTTTTTTTTTTTCTGGAAAGTAAAAAAAACAACAACCTCCAAATAAAATTAAATTATTGCTTTAAAAATGTGTTACATATAAATTTTTCAGTTAGATGGAGAATTGTGGAAGTTTTTTGAATTTCTGAATCTAATCAATGAACGTCAAGCTAGAGAGATGAACCACTGGGTTGCCCTGGGATTTTCCTTGATCCTGTTTCATTCAATGTTTTTTTTTTTTTCTTTTTTTTTAATTAATCATTAGGAATAAATCATATGTTATATTATCTGTTTTGCTGATGGCCAGAAACTAGGCCTTTTTATGACAATCAGGATATTACCAGCTTAAAAAGATGAGCTAAATCTAACAATGTTATTTTTTTTTAACAAGGATGAATGTAAATATATACATTTTTTTTAAAAAATTGACCTCAAAAATACAGGAAAGGAGAAAATTAGCTCACCTTTAGTTCTTATAAAAAAAGAAAAAAAACCTTAACTTAAAAATATCTCTGATATACAGCCTTGATTTTAGAAGGAAGAGTTTCAACAGATTCACAAAAAAGAAAGAAGCAGAGTTTAACAACCTATAAGGACAAGAAATATAGAAATCTGTCAAGAATATAAATTACTTTATTTTCTTTTCTATTTCTTCTTTTTCTCTCTTTCTTTCTCTTTCTTTCTTTCTTTCTTTCTTTCTTTCTCTCTTTCTTTCTTTCTTTCTTTCTTTCTTTCTTTCTTTCTTTCTTTCTTTCTTTCTTTCTTTCTTTCTTTCTTTCTTTCTTTCTCGTAACTTTTTTTTGACAGTACATATGCATAGATAATTTTTTCCAACATTATCCCTTGCACTCCCTTCTGTTCTGAATTTCCCCCCCCCTTCCCTCCACCTCCTGCACTAGATGGCAGGAATTCTCATTCATGTTAAATATGTTATAGTATATTCTAGATACAATATATGTGTGCAGAAATGAAATTTTTTTGTTGTTGTTATTTTTTGTTTTTTGTTGCACAGGAAGTATTGGATTCAGAAGGAAAAAATAACCTGGGAAGAAAAAAAAATGCAAAAAGTTTACACTCATTTCCCAATGTTCCTTCCCTGGGTGTAGCTGATTCTGTCCATCATTGATCAATTGGATCTAAACTCAATCTTCTCTTTCTTGAAGATATCCACTTCCCTCAGAATACATCCTCATATAGTATCATTGTTAGAGTGTATAATGATCTCCTGGTTCTGCTCATTTCACTCAGCATCTGTTAATGTAGGTCTCTCCAAACCTCTCTGTATTCATCCTGCTCATCAATTCTTACAGAACAATAATATTCCATACCATTCATATAGCATAATTTACCCAACCATTCTCCAATTGATGGGCATCCATTTATTTTCCACTTTCTAGCAACTACAGAAAGGGTTGTTATAAACAGCTTGGCACATACAGGTCCCTTTCCCTTCGTTAGTATTTCTTTGGGATATAATCCCAATAGGAGCACTGCTGGATCAAAGGATATGCACAGTTTGATAACTTTGGGGGCATAATTCCAGATTGCTCTCCAGAATGGTTGGATTCTTTCACAACTCCACCAACAATATATCAGTGTCCCAGTTTTCCCACATCCCCTCCAACATTCATCATTATTTTTTCTTGTCATCTTAGCCAATCTGACAGGTGTGTAGTGGTATCTCAAAGTTGTCTTAATTTGCATTTCTCTGAGCAATAGTGATTTGGAACACACTTTCATATGAGTGGGAATGGTTTCAATTTCATCCTCTGAAAATTGTCTGTTCCTACCCTTTGATGATTTATCAATTGAAGAATGGCTTGATTTCTTATAGAGTCAGTTCTCTATGTATTTTGGAGATGAGGCCTTTAACTGCAAAAATGTTTTCCCAGTTTATTACTTCCCTTCTAATCTTGTTTGCATAAGTTTTGTTTGTGCAAAAACTTTTAATTTGATGTAATCAAATTTTTCTATTTTGTGATCAATAATGATCTCTAGTTCTCCTTTGGTGACAAATTCCTTCCTTCTCCACAAGGCTGAGAGATAAACTATCCTATGTTCCTCTAATTTATTTATGATCTTGTTCTTTATACCTAAATCATGGACCCATTTTGATCTTATCTTGGTATGTGGTGTTAAGTGTGGGTCCATGCCTAATTTCTGCCACAATAATTTCCAGTTTTCCCAGCAGTTTTTTGCCAAATAATGAATTCTTATCCCAAATGCTGGGATCTTTTGGTTTGTCAAACACTAGATTGCTAGAGTTATTCACTATTTTGTCCTGTGAACCTAACATATTCCACTGATCAACTAGTCTATTTCTTAGAAAGTACCAGATGGTTTTGGTGACTGCTGCTTTATAATATAGTTTTAGATCAGTTACAGCTAGGTCACCTTCATTTGATTTTTTTTTCCCATTAATTCCCTTGAAATTTTTGACCTTTTGTTCTTCATATGAATTTTGTTGTTATTTTTTCTGTCATTAAAATAGTTTCTTGGGAGCCTGATTGGTATAGCACGAAATAAATAGATTAGTTTTGGGAGTATTATCATCTTTATTATATACGCTCGTTGTATCCAAGAGCACTTAATATTTCTCAAATTATTTAAATCTCACTTTATTTCTGTGGCAAGTGTTTTGTAATTTTGTTCATATAATTCCAGACTTTCCTTGTGTAGATAGATTCCCAGATATTTTATACTATTAATAGTTATATTGAATGGAATTTCTCTTTGTATCTCTTGCTGTTGGATTTTGTAGGTAATGTATAAAATGCTGAGTATCTTTGTGGATTTATTTTGTATCCTACAACTTTGCTAAAGTTATGAATTTTTTCTAATAGCTTTTTAGCAGAATCTTTGGGGTTCTCTAAGTATACCATCATATCATCTGCAAAAAGTGATAGTTTGGTTTCCTCATTACCTACTCTAATGTTTTTAATCTCTTTCTTTACTCTTATTGCCGAGGCTAGCATTTCTAATACAATATTGCATAGTAATGGTGATAGTGGGCAACCTTGTTTCACTCCTGATCTAACTTGGAAAGATTCCAGTTTATTGCCATTACATATGATATTTACTGATGGTTTTAAATATATGCTCCTGATTATTTTAAGGAATAGTCCCATTTATTCCTATACTTTCAAGTGATTTTAGTAGGAATGGATGTTGGATTTTGTCAAATGCTTTTTCTGCATCTATTGAGATGATCATATGGCTTTTTGTCAATTTGGTTGTTGATATAGTCAATTATACTAATAGTTTTCCTAATATTGAACCAGCTCTTCATTCCTGGTATAAATCCCACTTGATCATAGTGTATTATCCTGGGGATGATTTTCTGTAATCTTTTTGCTAATATTTTATTTCAGATTTTAGCATCAATATTCATTAGGGAGATTGGTCTATATATTTTTTCTCTCTTTTCAGCCTACCTGGTTTAGGTATCAGTACAAAGTCTGTGTCATAAAAGGAATTTGGTAGCACTCCTTAAATCCCTTTTTTTTTTTTTTTCAAATAGTTTATATAACATTGGAGTTAGTTGTTCTTTAAATGTTTGGTAGAATTCACATGTAAATCCATCTGGCCCTGAGGACTTTTTCTTAGGGAGCTGGTTAATAGCTTGATCTATTTCTTTTTCTGAAATAAGACTATTTAGACTATTTATTTCTTCTTCTGTTAATCTTGGCAAGGTATATTTTTGAAGGTATTCTTCAATTTCCTATAAGTTATCAAATTTATTGGCATAAAGTTTGGCAAATTAACTCTTAATTATTGTTCTAATTTCCTCTTCATTAATTTGATTTTCCTCTTTCCTTTTTTAAATCAGATTTACTAAGGGTTTGTCTATATTTTTTTCAATAGAACCAACTCTTAGTTTTATTAATTAATTCAATACTTTTTTTTTTACTTTCAATTTTATTAATCTCACCTTTTATTTTTTTGAATTTCAAGTTTTATGTTTTTCTGTTTTTTTTTTTTTTAATTTGTTCCTTTTCTAGCATTTTTAGTTGTAAGCCCAATTTGTTGACCTTCTCCTTCTCTATTTTATGCAAGTAGGCCTCTAGAGACATAAAATTTCCCCTTATTACTGCTTTGGCTGTATCCCACACATTTTGGTATGATGTCTCATTATTGTCATTTTCTTGGGTGAAGTTATTGATTGTGTTTATGATTTGCTGGTTCACCCAATCTTTCTTTAGTATGAGATTATTTAGTTTCCAATTATTTTTTGGTCTATTTTCCCCTGGCTTTTTATTAAATGTAATTTTCATTGCATCGTGGTGTGAAAAGGATGCATTTACTATTTCTGCCTTACTGCATTTGATTTTGAGGTTTTTATGTCCTAATACATGGTCAATTTTTGTATAGGTTACATGAACTGCTGAGAAGAAAGTATACTCCTTTCTGTCTCCCTTTAGTTTTCTCCAAAGATTTATCCTATCAATTTTTTCTAGTATCCTTTTTACCTCTTTGACTTCTTTCTTATTTATTTTGTGGTCTGATTTATCTAATTCTGAGAATACAAGGTAGAGAGCTCCCACTATTATGGTTTTGCTGTCTATTTCTTCTTGTGCTCTCTTAATTTCTCTTTTAGAAGCTGCACCACTTGGTGCATAAATGTTTAATATTGACACAGCTTCATTATCTATGCTACCCTTTAGCAATATATACTGCCCTTCCTTATCTCTTTTAATTAGACCAATTTTTACTTTTTCTTGATCTGAGATGAGGATGGGTACCCCTCCTTTTTTTTTTGCTTCACCTGAAGCACCTTTTACCTTTATTCTGTATGTATCACCCTATTTCAGGTGTGTTTCCTGTAAACAATATATTGTAGGATTCTGGCTTTTAATGTAGTCTGCTAACCAATTTCTCTTTTGGGGGTAGTTTACCTCATTCACATTTATGGTTAGAATGACTAATTCTATATTGCTTGCCATCATGTTAACCCCTGCTTATGCTTTTCTCCTTTCCTTCCCCCTTACTCTCTCCCCAGTATTAAACAAGTGAGCACCACTTGCTTCTCACAGCCCTGCCTTTTTAGTATCTCTCTCTCCCTTACAGTTCCTCCCCCTATTTTACCCCTTTTCCTCACAATTTTTGTATCCCCTTCCCCTTAGCTTAATCATTCCCTTTTCACTTTTCCCCTCCCCCTTTTCAATGAAGTGGAAGGAGTTCACGATAAATCAAATATGTTGCTATTTTCTCTTTAAGCCAATTCTGAGGAGAATATGATACACACTATGTTCATCCCCCTCCATTATTTCTCTTAGATATAATAGGTTACCTTTGCCTCTTCATGAGATGTAGTGCCACTACTTTACCCTTTTTTCTGGTACAGTTTCCTTTCCACCTCTAGTTTCTAGAAGACTTATACATATGTTCTTTATATATCTTTATGGCAGATATATCATTCTCAAGATTTCTTTTTACCTTTTAAGAAATTGCTTGAGTTCTATATTTGGATATCAAAATTTTTGTTTAGATGCAGTTTTTTCATCAAGAATAGATGGAATTCTTTTATTTCGTTGAATGTCCATCTTCTTCCCTGGAAAGAGATGCTCATTTTTGCTGGGTAGCCTTTCAGGAATATCATATTCCAGGCCCTTTGATCCTTTATTGTGGATGCTGGTAGATCCTGGGTAATCCTTATTGTGGCTCCCACATATTTGAATTGATTTTTTCTAGCAGCTTGTAATATGTTTTTCCTTCATCACATGGATCTTGAACTTGGCCACTATATTTCTTGGCATTTTGATTTTAGGGTCCTTTTCAGTAGGTGATAGGTGATTTCTTTCAATGTCTATTTTACCTTCAGTTCTAAAACATCTGGGCAGTTCTCTTTGATGATTTCGTGGAAAATACTGTCCAGGCTCTTTTTTTCATCATATTTTTCAATGAGTCCAATTATTCTCATACTGTCTCTCCTGGATCTCTTTTCCAGGTCTGTTGTCTTCCCAAAAAGGTACTTGATATTTTTTCCATTGTTTCATTTTTTTGGTTTTGCTTGACTGATTCTTGGTGTCTCCTCGAGTCATTCACTTCTATTTGTTCAATTCTGATTTTTAATGAAGTATTTTCTTCACTCATTTTTTAAAATATCTTTTTGTAATTGTCCAATTGAGTTTTTAAGTGAGTTATTTTTTTCTATGGATTTTTTTTCCATTTTGCCAATTTCAGTTTTTAGAGAGCTATTGTCTTTTTTCACCTCAATAATTCTGTTTTCCTTGGAGTTGTTTACCTTTTCCAGTTCACTAATTTTGTTTTTCAATGATTTGATTTCTTTATCTACTCTATCTTAAATGTGTGGGATGACTTCTCCAAACTCTCTTGCCAAGCTTCTCTTTCCTTTTCCAATTTCTCCTCTAGCTCTCTTGTGAGAGCCTTTTTGATTTCTTCTATGAGAGGTTTGTGTATTGAGGAGCAGATCATATTCCCCTTTGGGGATTCCTCTGGGGACAGTCTGTTTTTAATTTCCTCAGGGTTTGAAGTCTGCTCTCTATCCATATAGAAGGTATCAATGGTTAGAGTCCTTTTAAATTGTTTGTTAATTTTGTCAGTGCAGAATCAAAGAAAACAAACTGACATGAAAAACAAATGGAGTCTGCCTTTTTTTTTGGGGGGGAGGTGGGGGTGGATGGTGTTATCAGGCTTCCTCTACAGGTTAAGGGAGTCAGCAATGAGGCACTACCAGGATGGCAATGATTGGGCTGTGTCTGTGCTCTGAGGCTCTGAGGCTCTAAGAACGGGCTGAATCACTCTGAATGGGGATGGGGGTGGCCGGGTCCTGAGAAACACTAGCTTTTTGGGGTTTTAGTCTTTAACTCCTGCATTTACAGCTTCTCTTCTGATCCTGGCTTGCTGTCAGGCCAGAATATCCACACTGTAGGTCATTCTGCAGAAACAGTAGAGATCACACCCCTCCCCACTCCAGTTTCAAAGTTCCTTGCTCTTGCTACTTACCCTCAGCCTGTGTCCAATCTGTTTGTCCCCACTCCCGAGCAAAAACAGACCCTTTCTGGCAAATTTCAAGGATGTCTTCTGTTGGTAATTATTTGTGGGGGGGGTTCAGTCAAACATTAATTCCGAAGCTTGTCATGAAATACATTCTGAGAGAAAACACGGAGCTCATGCAGATATGTGCCTCCTCTCAGCCATCTTGGCCAGAAGTCCCTATAAATTCCTTTCTGTTGCATTTAAAAAAAAATGTATTCTTTAAAGAATACATTTGCCTGATTTCCTACTGTTTTTCATAAAGACCTATCCCTAAATAAGTCCTCATGTTGTTGGGTATACCTTGGTTTTTCATCATGAGGATACAATGGGAGCCACATAGGAGAGAACCAATTTTCCTAAAATTCTGGAAGCTGAAGCTCCCCCAATCCAGAAGAGATAGAGAATAAATTTTTGGTTTCTAACTGAGGACAAAAAAGGAATCATTTCATAAAGATTCTTCTAAATGTTGGATTATTATGAACACAGGTCATATTTTATCAGTTTGGTTTATAGATGTGAGTCATGGTCGATATATAAACTGGTTCTCCCTATTTTACCTTTCAACCAGCAATTGAAAATATATTTTCCTCCTCATGAAAAAAAAAAGACACTTGGTTCTGATTTCATGTTGTTCTTTCACATTTTGTTCTGTCAGCCTTATGGCCATCATACCAGTAATTTCTGAATTACTATGTTGTCATGAAGAAGATCCTGATAAATCAAAGAAAATCTAATATCTATAGTCATAGATATATATAAACTCTCCTTGTGTTACTCTTCCTCCCATTGTTCCTGTTCCTCCTAATCCCTCTCCATTTGTAAAAATGTTGACTTATTTTAGTACAGTATTTCTTTCCCCCAACTTAATATTTTACTTTTCCAATTATACATAAAGATAGTTTTCAGTAGTTACTTTTTATTATTATTATAGCTTTTTATTTACAAAACATACACATGGGTAATTTTTCAACATTGACCCTTGCAAAACTTTCTGTTCCAACTTTTCCCCTCCTTCTCCCCATCCCCTCCTCTAGATGGCAGGTAGTCCAATACATGGTATATATGTTAAAATATTTGTTAAATTCAATATATGTATACATATTTGCATATGTATACATTTTCTTGCTGCACAAGAAAAATAATTTCTAGAAAGAAAGAAAAGCCTAAGAAGAAAAACAAAACTGCAAGCAAACCATAATAGAAAGGGTAGAAATGCTATGTTGTGGTCCACCCTCATTTCCCATAGTTCTCTCTCTGGGTGTAGCTGACTCTCTTTATTATTAAACAATTGGAAGTAGTTTGAATCATCTCATTCATTGTTGAAAATATTGGCATTTAGTTTTGTAAGATTTAATTTCCATTTTTCCTTCCTCTTTTGTACTCCTTAAGATGGCAAGTCATCTGATATAGGTCATACACATGCAATCATATAAAACATTTCTATCTTAGTTATATATAAAAGAAGAAATGAAACAAAAAGGGGAAATTCACAAGATAAAATAACCAAAAAGAAGCAAAAATAGTATGCTGTGATCTGCATTCAGGTACCATAGTTACTTCTTGGAATGTGGATAGCATTTTCCATCATGAGTCTTTTGGAATTATCTTAGATCACTGTATTACTGAGAATAGCTAAAGCTATCAAAGTTGATCATCACAACACATAGTCATTAATAGTGTATAATGTTCTCCTGGTTCTGCTCACTTCACTCTGCAACAGTTCTCAGAAGCCGTTTCCAGGTTTTTTCTGAAATCTTCCTGCTCATCATTTCTTATAGTCCAATAGTATTCCATGCCATTCATATACTACAATTTGTTCAGTCATTCCCCAACTCATGGGCATCCCTTGGATTTCTAATTCTTTGCCATCACAAAGAGAACTGCTATAAACATTTTTGTACATGTGGATAAAAATGAAATTCTGAAACCGAAGGAAAAACAATGAAAATTTTTAAAAACTAAGGAAAATTTTAAAGATGTGGCTGTTCATGAAACTTTTCATTTTTTTTAGTCACACTCTTGGTTTAACTCTTGCATATGATATATATTTATTATTTGACCCTGCATATGTCCCATCTTCTCAGTACTCAGGGCATCTCTCTAAAACTAAAGTCCAGATATGTTCCCAATCTATATTGAAAGAAATAGTTTCCTCTATTCAAGAAGCTCCCTAAATCATGAAATCCTAGTCCAATACTGTTGTACCAAATAAAAAAAATAGTAGATACTTGAAATTTAAGTAACTGCAGATGAATATAATATAGTAACAATTAAAAGACTATTGGCAAGACAGTGGGTAACACTGTTACAGTTATAAGAATATGACAGAATGGTGAAAGGCCTAGAGATCATGATTCATTATCCTCTGTTGAAGAAAGTAGGTGAATTATTCATTAACAAAGAAAACAGGCTATTTAGTTGAAAGATTGTCACTTGGAAGAATGATTAGAAGAAAAAGTGACATAGATGGGAGGTAGATTTTAATTTGTTGTGGAGATGGGATTATGGGATTCCTACCAGTTGGAAATATCCAAAGGTAAAATGTGATGTCCTTGGAGAATGTGAATTTCCCTAATATATGTTCAAGTGGATCATAGGTTCCAGCTATGCTGTGGGGGGGGAGTGGGGGGCAGGGGAGATAATTTGTCTTTAAAAGTGTTTATTGGACTTTTCTATGATTCAAAGTATTCATTTCTTGACACAATATTCTTCTTGTCCTTCTTCCACTCAAGAATATTCTAATGCATCTCAACTAATGAAAAAATTTATGTTCAACTCTACTTGGTAGAAATAGCAGAACTTCATTAAAATGCTATGCCAATCTTGTCCATGGTAGCTAGTTTAGAAATATTAAATGAAACTTCCTGAGAATGGGAATGGAAGTAAATCAAAAGTATGGAGTGAAAAGTCTGCTCTTTGGGATGGTCATAGGTCTAAGATATATTTAGTTTACTAAACAAAAAGATTCCATCATTCATCAAACTAAAGTTATCCCTTTCTGCTATACTTAGAAGAATTCTCTTTATCCCTGATCCTAAGAGGTCATTCTGCTCAAATCATAGCAGATGTTTTTTGTTCTAGGAAGTATCATTTGTTTCTTAATTGGGATTTTTTTTATGTATGATTATGTCATTGTATGTAATTTATGAAATGGGTCTTTTGGGATGCTCATTATTTAATATCTTAAGACCAATAATTCTAAATGATTTCACAATTGAGCAATAAAAATAAATATAAAGAAACCAGATTAGCCTGTACTTGGTTTTGTTACTACAAAATACTGCGTTCACAGTATTCAGAATTTCAGTATATATTTCAATCTTCTATGATTATACATAATTCTTACAAAAAGTATAGACTATAATTAATTGAGCTAGAAATTTCAAATTTTAATTATTTCAAATTTTTATTTGAACTTATGGTCAAAATCATTTTCAAGCCTTAGCTAACATCATCTTAGACATTGAGTTGATACCATAAAAAATTAAATTAATTGAGATAAAGGTAGTAATATTTCAAATTTTATAGTCCACCATATATACTTCCAAATGAAGTATTTAATTCAGACCAACTCCCTGTTCAAATTGTTGATATCATTTTAATTTCATTTTGGTAGATAAAGACAAAGAAGAGAGTGTTCCTCATTAGTAAAGCCTTGGACAAAATGATCATTTCATGAATTGGCCTAAATATGTTTATTTCACTCCCTTGTCAAATAATGTTCTACCTTATTCTACCACATCACTAACATTGGTATTCCACTATAGCTATCTTTTCATCCTCCTTCACTTTCCAGACACTATGTTTGTCTTCTACTGTAATATAAACTTTTTGAGAGTAGGAACTTCCTTGTATTTTTACTTCCTACACTTTCATTAGTTCCCTTGAAAATCTTGACCTTTTGTTCTACTAGTTGAATTTTGTTCTAGGTCATTAAAATAATTTTTTGGGAGTCTGATTGGTATAGACCTAAATAAATAGATTAATTTAGGCAGTATTGTCATCTTTATTATATTTGCTTGAGCTATCCAAGAGCACTTAATATTTTTTTTCCAGTTGATTAGATTTGACTTTTATTTGTGTGGAAAGTGTTTTGTGGTTTTGCTCATATAGTTTCTGACTTTCCCTTGGCAGATAGATTCCCATATATTTTATACTATTGGCAGTTACTTTAAATGGAATTTCTCTTTGTAACTCTAACTGTTGGATTTTGTTAGTGGTATATAAGAATGCTGATGATGTATATGGGTTTATTGTATATCTTGCAAATTTGCTAAAGGTGTGGATTATTTCTAATAGCTTTTTAGTAAAATCTCTGGGGTTTTCTATGTATACCATCATATCATCTGCAAAGAATGATAATTTGATTTCCTCATTACTATTCTAATTCCTTTCATCTCTTTCTCAACTCTTATTGCTAATACAATATTGAATAGTAATGGTGATAATGGGCAACATTATTTCACTCCTGATCTTATTGGGAATGGTTCCAGTTTATCATCATTACTATGATGCTTACTGATGGTTTTAAATAGATGCTACTGATTATTTTAAGGAAAGGCCATATGTTCCTATACTCTCTAGTGTTTTTAATAGGGATGTTTGTGGGATTTTATCAAATGCTTTTTCTGCATCTATTGAGATAATCATATGGTTTTTGTTAATTTGGTTATTTATATAGTCAATTGTGTTAATAGTTTTCTTAATATTGAATGCTAATGTTGATATTGCTTCATTGTCTATGCTACCTTTTAGCAAGATCCTGCTCTCTTTCTGTATAGAAGCTATCAATGGTTAGAGTTGGCTTTGCTTTTTTACTCATTTTTTTAAAGCCCTTAGGGTCTGCCTTTAGGGCAGGGAGGTTACCAGATTCATTTACAGACCTGGGATAGATAGATGGACAGTAGCTGTCCTACAAACAGGTTGTAAAGAGTGCCTGAGCTGTGGAAGTGCTCTGGAAAGACCCCTGGAAAGAGCCTCACTGTGGAAGCGTCTTTGCCCTGGAAAGTGTGGCCCATACTGTAGAAGTTCTACTTCCCTGGGAGGATACCCCACCCTTGCAGAATGTGGCTACCCTAGGCATTTCCCTTTTCATGGGATATAATTTCCCTTATTTTACCTTCTTTTTCATCTTCTTCTGGTATGATCCCTTTTTGACATCTAGTTTCTTTTTTCACATTATCATAATAAAATCAAATTGTACCCACATTTTCTAAGTATATCCATTACCCAAATACTCAGGAATTCTTTATTTTTTACCTTTTTAAGCTTCTCTTCAGTTCTGTGTTTGGAGATTAAAATTTTTGTTCAGTTCTGTTCTTTTCCATAGAAATAGGAGAAATTCACCTATGTCATTGAATGGCCATTTTCTTCCCTGAAAAATAATGCTCATTTTAGCTGGATAGCTTATCCTTGGCTATAACCCCAGTTCTTTTGCTTTTTGGAATATCAAATTCCAAGCCCCTCATTCCTTTGAGTTGGAAGCTGCTAGGTCCTTGGTAATCCTAATTGTGGCTCCTTGGTGTTTGAATTGTTTCTTTATGGCTTCTTGAATTATCTTTTCCTTGGCAAGATAGTTCTAAAATTTAGCCATGATATTCCTTTGGTATTTAATTTTTGGATCTCTTTCAGGAGGTGATTGGTGGATTCTTTTGATAGCAATTTATTTGATATTTTGATAGCTATTACCTTCTGATTCTAAAATATCAGGGCAGTTTTCTTTTTTGATTTCCTGCAAGATAATATCTAGGATCTTTTTTTCATCATGGCTTTCAGGAAGTCCAATAATTCTTAGATTGTCTCTCCTAGATCTATTTTCCCCCCCTAGGAGATATTTCATATTGTCTTCTTCTTTTTTTTTTTTTTTCTTTCTTTTTTCTTTTTGTTTGATTGGTTCTTGAAGTCTTATTGAGTCATTCCCTTCCATTTGTTCAATTCTAATTTTTAGTGCATTATTTTATTCAGTTACCTTTTGTAGCCCCTTTTGCAGTTGGCCAATTAAGTTATTTTGTTCATTGCATTCTTTTTCCATTTTTTTTCCATTCTTTCTTGCAATGCTCTCATTTCATTTCCCCATTTTTCTTCTAACTCTCTTTTAAGATCCTTTATTCAATCTTTTTTTCTTAAATGATTACTTTGTTTCTTAAATGAATCATGTAGTAAAGTTGTTGGTTGATGAATTGTTAAAATGGATAAGCTGTTGCTTGAATGTTGTATTAAGTGGATCCCCAGGGAGACAGAGAGAGATTTAAAGCTATCAAATATGCCAGAGTGAGATTTCTGGCTGAGGGCTTAAAACTGAAAAATAATTATTGATTTATTTTGTTTTTACAACATCCTGAGATGGGGATAAAGTTTTTATCCATCAAGGTTTCTCAGGGCATATAAGTCAGTAACAGTGGCAGCTAAGTGTTTGGGATTGACATTGAATTGGACATCTTCAATACCATGACCCGAATTGACAGGAAAACTACTCCTCCAGCAGAGACAGGGTTGAAGAAATGACTTTACTTTCAGGCCAAAAAGATAGTATGGCCCTAACATGAAAAACAATTAAGAGTAGAAAAAAAATCTGAAGAGAAGAGTGGTAAGAGATAGATAACAGACCTGCTTATTCACCAAGTCAGTACATATTAAAAACAAAGCTATCGATTCAAGTCTTCAGAGTATCTTATCAATCTGATGCCCAGATATTCTTATCTTATAGATTTTACAAATATTTTAAATTGGACTTCCATGTCATTATTTCCTCCTGATTTTTTTTTCTTGCTATGTAGAAAATCTGTTGATTTTTGTGAGTTTATTTTCTTTTCTGGGACATAGCCAGTTGAGGCAGTCAATAGAAAACTGGATTTGTTACCTGGAGTTAAGAACATGAGTACAAATTTGACCTCAGACACTTATTAGTTGTTTGACCTTTGGAAAGTCCTTGAATCTCTGTTTATCTCAATGTCCTCAACTCTATTTTTTTCCTATTCTTTTTTTTATTAATTTTATAATTATAACATTTTTGACAGTACATATGCATAGGCAATTTTATACAACATTATCCCTTGTATTCCCTTCTGTTCCTAATTTTTCCCCTCCTTCCCATCACCCCCTCCCCTAGATGGCAGGCATTCCCATACATATTAAATATCTTATAGTATCCTAGGTACAATATATATGTGCAGAACCGAATTTTGTTGTTGTTGTTGTTGCAAAGAAAGAATTAGATTGCATTTGGAAGGTAAAAATAATCTAGGAAGAAAAACAAAAAAATGCTCACAGTTTACACTAATTTCCCAGTGTACCTTTTCTGGGGGTAGCTGATTCTGTTCATCATTGATCAATTGAAATTGGATTAGCTCTTTTATATGTTAAAGATATCCACTTCCATCAGAATACATCATCATACAGTACAATTGTTGAAGTGTATCATGATCTCCTAGTTCTGCTTGTTTCACTCAGCATCAGTTCATGTAAGTCTCTCCAACCCTCTCTGTATTCATCCTGTTGGTCATTTCTTACAGAACAATATTATTCCATACCATTCATATACCATAATTTACACACCATTCTCCAATTGATGGGCATCCATTCATTTTCCAGTTTCTAGCCACTACAAAAAGGTCTGCCACAAACATTTTGGCACATACAGGTTCCTTTCCCTTCTTTAGTATTTCCTTGGGATATAAGCCCAGTAGTAGCACTGCTGGATCAAAGGTATGCACAGTTTGATAACTTTTTGGGCATAATTCCAGATTGCTCTCCAGAATATTTGGATTCATTCACAACTCCACCAACAATGTCCCAGTTTTTCCACATCCCCACCAACATTCATCATTATTTATTCCTGTCATCTTAGCCAATCTGACAGGTGTGTAGTGGTATCTCAGAGTTGTCTTGATTTGCATTTCTCTGATCAATAGTGATTTGGAACACTCTTTCATATGAGTGAAAATAGTTTCAATTTCATCATTTGAACATTGTCTGTTCATATCCTTTGACCATTTATCAATTGGAGAATGGCTTGATTTCTTATAAATTAGAGCCAATTCTCTGTATATTTTGGAGATGAGGCCTTTATCAGAACCTTTAACTGTAAAAAATGTTTTCCCCATTTGTTACTTCCCTTTTAATCTTGTTTGCATTAGTTTTGTTTGTACAAAAGCTTTTTAATTTGTTGTAATTGAAAATTTCTAAAAATTTTCTATGCTAAAAAATTACTCATGCATATGCACTGTCAAAATTATAATTATAAAGTTAATAATTTTTTTTAAATTAAAAAAAAGAAAATGTCTAGATTTTTGGACCAGATCTATTATTTTATTGGTATAGTGAAGTCCTGATGAATAAACTTCCTCTGCTACTGCATCATCTTAGGGAGCTGCCTGGTGCAATAAGTTAAACTACTTGCCCAGTATAACAATGCTAATATATGTCAGAGATGTAACCTAAAACCAGATCTTACTGAATGATATTGTTTTTTTAATACATTACTCTATAATGGTGATGCCACAGTTTCTTCATCTGGGAACTTCAATAGTATTTTCAAAGATCACAAATGCCTTGGAAAGATATTTTTTCATAATTTGTTCAATTAATATGACTGCAAATATGAAATCAGAAGAAATTAAGTGTTAATAACTGAAAAGACAATGGAAAGAATCATAAAGGATTTGGTAAAGATGCACCAAGTTACTAGCAATAGCTTGCATGTAAGAAATGACATAGGGGGGAGGAGCCAAGATGGCAGAGAAGAAACACACAACTCTGCGAACGTCCTTACTCCCTCACAACCAATTAGATAAATCAGCCTCAGAAATAGCCCTGAACTGATAGATACCACAAGGACTGGAAGCACGTCTTACCAGCTGAAGAGAATCTGGAGTTTCAACAGAAAAGGTCAGTTCCCAGGGGAGGAAGAAGAGAGGCCAGCACAGACGGCTGGGTGCTAGCATACTGCGCCGATTGCACTGGGAAGGGCTCTGGGATCAGAGAAGCCACTGAGATAAAAGAATCTGGCACAGGCTGTTAGCTCTTCTATGCTTATAATATAGCAGTTCAGAAGGAAATCTAAACACTTTAAAAATTCAGATAGATTAGATTTTACCCGGATCCTGGGGATCCTGGGGGTGACTCAGCAGATCTAGGCACCAGGGGGTGTGGCCTCAGCCCCCACCTAAGACTAGTTAAGAGATTGACAAGTGGGCGAATACGGCCCAAGGAAACACACACTGCCTCACTTAGCTGCAGGGGGTGGAACTCAGGTGTGGAACTCACCTCCAGAAGTCCCAGAGAAGCAGAACGTTTGAACTAGGGGCCAAGGTTTCTGGCAGACACTTCCAGTTTGAGCTCAGGGGCTTTTCACGTCACCTGCTGCAGACATCCATGCCCCACCTGGGAAGCATAGGCTGGGCTTTGTGCCTTCTTTACTTCAATCTCAAAAGTCAGGGAAGCCACTAAAACACAGCGCCCTCAAGGCACCGCAGTGCTAGTCACCTCTGAGGCACTTCCAGGGAGGGGGTGGGGAACTCTCTCCCAGAGCTCTATCTTAGCTCAGGCCCAAGAGCCGCTGCATCCATCCAGTCTGGAAGGAAGCTGGTAAAGAAGTAAATAAATAATTTCCTACCCCAGGGACAGACCCCAAAAGATTTTTTAAATATTAACAAAAAAGCCAGAAAAACTATAGATTCCTTCTACACAGAGAAAGAGCGGGTATCCAACCCCGAGGAAGTTAACAGCAAAAAGTCAGCAGATAACAACCTAAAGGGGAACGATTCCTGCCCCCATCACATAACTCTCTCCTAGAAGAGCCTATTAAAAACTTAAGAGAGTTTGAAGAAAAATGGGGAAAGGAAAGGGAAGCTATGATAGAGAATAACAACGTCCTGAAATTGGAGTTGGAAAAAATAAAGAATTCAAAGGAGATGCAGGGAAACAAAATTTGTGAATTAGAAAAGCTTAAAAAATGACAAGAAAGTAGGATTTCTGAATTAGAAAAGATGAAAAAGTCTCAGGAAAATAGAATCTCTGAATTGGAAAAAGAAAATAATTCTCAAAAAAAATTAGGGAAATGGAAAAAAATTCAATAGAGTAAAATAATTCATTTAAAAACAAAATTGGGCATTTACAAAAAGAACTAAAAACTGTGAAAGAAGAAAATAACTCCTTAAAAGTCAGGATGGAACAAATAGAAATGAATGATTCAAAGAGAACCCAAGAATCAGTCAAACAAAACAAAACAAAAAAAAAAAAAAATGAGAAGCTGGAGAACAACGTCAAATACTTACTGGGAAAATCTATAGACCTGGAAAATAGATCTAGGAGAGATAATCTGCGGATTATTGGACTTCCAGAAAACTATGACCAAAAAAAGAGCCTAGATTCTATTTTACAGGAAATTATCAAAGAGAACTGTCCAGAGATAATAGAAACAGAAGGGAAAGTAGATGTGGAAAGAATTCATCAAACTCCTTCTGAAATAGACCCTAAAAAAAGAACACCATGGAATATAGTGGCAAAGCTGCAGAATTACCACACAAAGGAGAAAATCCTGCAAGCAGCTAGAAAAAAACAATTTAAATACCAAGGTGCCACAATAAGGGTCACTCAAGATCTGGCTGCCTCCACATTAAAAGATAGAAGGGCCTGGAACCTGATATTCTGTAAGGCAAAAGATCAAGGACTGCAACCAAGAATGAACTACCCAGCTAAGTTTAGCATCTTTTTCCATGGAAGAAGATGGTCATTCAATTAAATAGAGGAATTCTATATGTTTCTAAGAAAAAAACCAGACTTAAACAAAAAATTTGATCTACATCCACAAGACTGAAGAGAAACAGAAAAAGGTACACAAAACCCTTGAGAACTGTAACTCTGTTATGGGTATATAAAAAGTACTCCAGGATAATTTGATTTTATTGATATAAAAGAAAAAAAGGGGGGGGTAGTAAAGAGAAGGAGGTCGTTTCAGAAAAAGGGGAAGGAATGATAAAAAGAGGGAAACTACATCCCAGGAAGAGGCATAGAAAATACACCATATCTGAGGGAATTTAGTGAGGGGGAGAATCATTGTGTGAATCTTACTCTCATCAGAAGAGGCTCAAAGAGTAAATAATTAACATATTTGTTTTTCAGAGAATTTTCTCTCACCTCATTAAAAGGGGGGAGAGGAAAAAGGAAAAGGAAAAGGAGAATAAGTGAAGGGACTTGCAGGGAGGGGGGAGGGATATTAAAAAAAAGGGGAGGGTTGCGCATCAAAAGCAGGGTCTGTAAATTAAATATCGGGGAGGAGGATCAGGGGGTCAAGGGAAAAAGCATAATCTGGGGATAATATGATGGCAGGAAATACAGAATTAGTAATTTTAACTGTAAATGTGAATGGGATGAACAATCCCATCAAACAGAGACAGATAGCAGATTGGATCAAAAATCAGAACCCTACAATATGTTCTCTGCAGGAAACACACTTAAAGCAGGGAGATACATACAGAGTAAAGGTAAAAGGTTGGAGAAGAATCTATTATGCTTCAGGTAAAGCCAAAAAAGCAGGGGTAGCTATCCTTATCTCAGATCAAGCAAAAGCAAAAGTTGATCTAATTAAAAGAGATAAGGAAGGAAATTATATACTGCTGAAAGGTAGCATAAATAATGAAGCCATATCGATACTAAACATATATGCACCAAGTGGTATAGCATCTAACTTTCTAAAGGAAAAGTTAAGAGAGTTGCAAGAAGAAATAGACAGTAAAACCATAATAGTGGGAGATCTCAACCTTGCACTCTCAGATTAAGACAAATCAAACCACAAAACAAACAAGAAAGAAATTTAAAAAGTAAATAGAACATTAGAAAAACTAGGTATGATAGACCTTTGGAGAAAACTGAATGGCAATAGAAAGGAATATACTTTCTTCTCAGCAGTTCATGGATCCTATACAAAAATAGACCATGTATTAGGACATAAAGATCTCAAAATTAAATGTAGGAAGTCAGAAATAATAAATGCCTTCTTCTCAGATCACAATGCAATAAAAGCTACATTCAGTAAAAAGTTAGGGGTAAATAGACCAAAAAGTAATTGGAAACTGAATAATCTCATCTTAAAGAATGACTGGGTGAAACAGCAAATTATAGAAACAATTAATAATTTCACCCAAGAGAATGACAATGATGAGACATCATACCAAAATCTGTGGGATGCAGCTAAAGCAGTAATAAGGGGAAATTTTATATCTTTAGAGGCTTATTTGAAGAAAATAGAGAAAGAGAAGATTAATGAAGTGGGCTTGCAACTTAAAAGGCTAGAAAAAGACCAAATTAAAAACCCCCAACCAAAAATTAAACTTGAAATACAAAAATTAAAAGGAGAAATCAATAATATTGAAAGTAAAAAAAAACTATTGAATTAATAAATAAAACCAAGAGTTGGTTTTATGAAAAAGCCAATAAAATAGATAAACCTTTGGTAAATTTGATCAGAAAAAAGAAAGAGGAAAATCAAATTGTTAGTCTTACAAATGAAAAGGGGGATCTTTCCACCAATGAAGAGGAAATTAGAGAAATAATAAGGAGTTACTTTGCGCAACTTTATGCTAATAAATTTGCTAACTTAAGTGAAATGGATGACTTCCTCCAAAAATATAGGCTCCCTAGATTAACAGAGGAGGAAATAAATTGCTTAAATAGTCCCATTTCAGAAAAAGAAATAGAACAAGCTATTAATCAACTCCCCAGGAAAAAATCCCCAGGACCAGATGGATTCACATGTGAATTCTACCAAATATTTAAAGAACAATTAGCCCCAATGTTATATAAATTATTTGAAAAAATAGGGGATGAAGGAGTCCTACCAAACTCCTTTTATGACACAGACATGGTACTGATACCTAAACCAGGTAGATCGAAAACTGAGAAAGAAAATTAAAGACCAATTTCCTTAATAAATATGGATGCTAAAATCTTAAATAAGATATTAGCAAAAAGACTTCAGAAAATCATCTCCAGGATAATACACTATGATCAAGTAGGATTTATTCCAGGAATGCAGGGCTGGTTTAATATTAGGAAAACTATTAATATAATTGACAATATTAATAATCAAATTAATAAGAACCATATGATCATCTCAATAGATGCAGAAAAAGCATTTGACAAAATCCAACATCCATTCCTACTAAAAACTCTTGAGAGTATAGGAATAAATGGACTATTCCTTAGAATAACCAGGAGCATATATTTAAGACCGTCAGTAAGCATAATATGCAATAGAAATAAACTACAACCTTTCCCAGTAAGATCAGGAGTGAAACAAGGTTGACCACTATCACCATTACTATTCAATATAGTACTAGAAACTCTAGCCTCGGCAATATGAGCCGAGAAAGAGATTCAAGGAATTAGAGTAGGAAATGAGGAAATTCAAACTATCACTTTTTGCAGATGACATGATGGTGTACTTAGAGAACCCCAAAGACTGCTAAAAAGCTACTAGAAATAATTCAAAATTTCAGCAAAGTGGCAGGATACAAAATAAATCCACATAAATCCTCAGCATTTTTATATATCACTAACAAAATTTCAACAGCAAGAGATACAAAGAGAAATTCCATTCCAAACAAATGTTGAGAGTATAAAGTATTTGGAATCCATCTACCAAAGAAAAGTCAGGAATTATATGAGAAAAATTACAAAACACTTGCCACAAAAATAAAGTCAGATTTAAATAATTGGAAAGACATTCAGTGCTCTTGGATAGGCCGAGCGAATATAATAAAGATGACAATACTCCCCAAACTATTCTATTTATTGAGTGCTATACCAATCAGACTCCCAAGAAACTATTTCAATGACCTAGAAAAAATAACAACAAAATTCATATGGAAGAATAAAAGGTCGAGAATTGCAAGGGATCTAATGAAAAAAAAACTCAGAGGAAGGTGGTCTAAGTGTACCTGATCTAAAGCTATATTATATAGCAGCAATCACCAAAACCATTTGGTATTGGCTAAGAAATAGACAAGTCAATCAGTGGAACAGATTAGATACAAAGGGCAAAAAAGGGTACATCTATAGCAATCTAATCTTTGACAAACCCAAAGATACCTACATTAGGGATAAAAATTCATTATTTGGAAAAAACTGTTGGGAAAACTGGAAATTAATATGGCAGAAATTAGATATGGATCCACAATTAACACCATATACCAAGATAAGATCAAAATGGGTCCATGATTTAGGCATAAAGAGGGAGATAATAAATAGATTAGAGGAACAGAGGATAGTCTACCTCTCAGACCTATGGAGGAGGAAGGAATTTATGACCAGAGGAGAACTAGAGATCATTATTGATCACAAAATAGAAGATTTTGATTACATCAAACTAAAAAGTTTCTGTACAAATAATACTAATGCAAACAAGATTAAAAGGGAAGTAAAAAACTGGGAAAATATTTTTAAAAGCAAAGGTTCTGACAAAGGTCTCATTTCCAAAATATATAGAGAACTGACCCTAATTTATAAGAAACCGAACCATTCTCCAATTGATAAATGGTCAAAGGATATGAACAGACAATTCTCAGATGAAGAAATTGAAACTATATCCACTCACATGAAAGAGTGTTCCAAATCACTACTGATTAGGGAAATGCAAATTAAGACAACTCTGAGATACCACTACACACCTGTCAGATTGGCTAAGATGACAGGAACAAATAATGATGAATGTTGGAGGGGATGTGGGAAAACTGGGACACTAATACATTGCTGGTGGAGTTGTGAAAGAATCCAGCCATTCTGGAGAGCAATTTGGAACTATGCCCCAAAAGTTATCAAACTGTGCATACCCTTTGACCCAGCAGTGATACTACTGGGCTTATATCCCAAAGAAATACTCAAGAGCGGAAAGAGACATATATGTGCCAAAATGTTTGTGGCAGCTCTTTTTGTTGTAGCTAGAAACTGGAAGATGAATGGATGTCCATCAGTTGGAGAATGGTTGGGTAAATTATGGTATATGAAGGTTATGGAATATTATTGCTCTGTAAGAAATGACCAGCAGAAGGAATACAGAGAGGCTTGGAGAGACTTATATCAACTGATGCTGAGTGAAATGAGCAGAACCAGAAGATCATTGTACACTTCAACAACAATACTGTATGAGGACGTATTCTGATGGAAGTGGATATCTTCAACATAAAGAAGAGCCAACTCACTTCCAGTTGATCAATGATGGACAGAGGTAGCTACACCCAGAGAAGAAACACTGGGAAGTGAATGTAAATTGTTAGCACTAATATCTGTCTGCCCAGGTTACATGTACCTTTGGAATCTAATGCTTATTGTGCAACAAGAAAATGGTATTTACACACATGTATTGTATCTAGGTTATATTGTAACACAAGTAAAATGTATGGGATTGCCTGTCATCGGGGGGAGGGAGTAGAGGGAAGAGGGGGAAAATTTGGAAAAATGAATACAAGGGATAATATTATAAAAATATATAATAAAAATAATAAAAAAAGAAATTAATTGTTTTTTAAATGTTTGACAAAAAAAAAGACATGACATAAAATGCATTATTTAGGTTATGTGTGACTGGAAAAAGGAGATGGGTTGATTGTGTGATTAGAATGAGAGAAAGCAAATTGATAACTCAAGTAACACAATAATATCATCTTATAAAAAATAAAGTATTTCAGTATGTTAGGTACATAGGTCAAGGTATGTCAGAAAATTTGGCAAGAATAACACAAAATGAAAAGACATATAAGAATTGCCATTTGCATGGGTAGAGTGAATTGTTTTGTTTTTTTTTGTTTTGTTTTGTTTAGTTTTGTTTTATTAATTTTATAATTATAAAAATTTTGGACAGTATATATACATGAGTAATTTTTTATAACATTATCCCTTGTATTCATTTTTCCAAATTTTCCACTCCTTCCCTCTACTCCCTCCCCTATATGACAGGAAATCCCATACATTTTACATGTGTTACAGTATAACCTAGACACAATATATGCGTGTAAATCCAATTTTCTTGTAGAAAGTTAAGAATTGGATTCCATAGGTATAAGTAACGTGGGTAGAAAGACAGTAGTGCTAACAGTTTACATTCAATTCCCAGTGTTCCTTCTCTGGGTATAGTTATTTCTGTCCATCATTGATCAACTGGAAGTGAGTTGGATCTTCTTTATGTTGAAGATATCCACTTCCATCAGACTATATCTTCACACAGTATTGTTGTTGAATTGTAGAGTGATCTTCTGGTTATGCTCATTTCACTCAGCATCTATTCATGTAAGTCTCTCCAAACCTCTCTGCATTCATCCTGCTGGTCATTTCTTACAGAGCAATAATATTCCATAATATTCATATACCATAATTTACCCAACCATTCTCCAATTGATGGACATCCATTCATTTTCCAATTTCTAGACACTACAAAAAGAGCTGCCACAAACATTTTAGCACATACAGATCCCTTTCCCCTCTTAGTATTTCCTTGGGATATAAGCCCAATAGGAGCACTGGTGGATCAAAGGATATGTATGCACAGTTTGATAACTTTTTGGGCATACTTCCAGATTGCTCTCCAGAATGGTTGGATTCTTTCACAACTCCACCAACAATGCATTGGTGTTCCAGTTTTCCCACATCCCCTCCAACATTCATCATTATTTGTTCCTGTCATCTTAGCCAATCTGACAGGTGTGTAGTGGTATCTCAGAGTTGTCTTAATTTGCATTTCTCTGATCAGTAGTGATTTGGAACACTTTCAAATGACTGGATATAGTTTAAATTTCATCATCTGAGTATTGTCTGTGCATATCCTTTGACCATTTATCAATTGGAGAATGGCTTGATTTCGTGTAAATTAAGGTCAGTTCTTTATGTAGTTTAGAAATGCGAACTTTATCAGAACCTTTAACTGTAAAAATAGTTTCCCAATTTGTTACTTCCCTTCTAATCTTAATTGCATTAGTTTTGTTTGTACAGAAACTTTTTAGTTTGATGTAATCAAATTTTCTATTTTATGATAAATACTGATCTCTATTTCTCTTCTGGTCATAAATTTCTTCCTCCTCCACAGGTCTGAGAGGTAGACTATCCTCTGTTTCTCTAATCTATTTATGGTCTCATTCTTTATGCTTAAATCATGGACCCAATTTGATCTTATCTTGGTATATGGTGTTAAGTGTGAATCCATATCTTATTTCTGCCATACTAATTTCCAGTTTTCCCGATAGTCTTTTTTTTTCAAATAATGAATTTTTATCCCAAATTTTGGTATCTTTGGGATTGTCGAACACTAGATTGCTATAGTTGTACCCTTTTTTGTCCTTTGTACCTAATCTGTTCCACTGATCAACTCGTCTATTTCCTAGCCAATACCACATGCTTTTGGTGACTGCTGCTATATAATATAGCTTTAGATCAGGTACATCTAGATCACCTTCATCTGATTTTTTTTTCATTAATTCCCTTGAAATTCTCAAACTTTTATTCTTCCATATGAACTTTGTTGTTATTTTTTTCGAGGTCATTAAAATTTTTTGGGAGTCTGATTGGTATAGCACTAAATAAATAGATTAGTTTGGGGATTATTGTCATCTTTATTATATTTGCTTGGCCTATCCATGAGCACTGGATGTCTTTCCAATTATTTAAATCTGACTTTATTTTTGTGGCAAGTGTTTTGTAATTTTGCTCATATAATTCCAGACTTTTCTTTGGTAGCTGGATTCCCAAATATTTTATACTCTCAACATTTGTTTTGAATGGAATTTCTCTTTATATCTTTTGCTGTTGCATTTTGTTGGTGGTGTATAAAAATGCTGAGGATTTATGTAGATTTATTTTGTATCCAGCAACTTTGCTAAAATTGTGAATTATTTCTAATAACTTTTTATTAGAATCTCTGGGGTTCTCTAAGTATACCATCATATCATCTGCAAAGAGTGACAGTTTGATTTCCTCATTACCTACTTTTCTTCCTTTAATCTCTTTCTCGACTCTTATTGACGAGGCTAACATTTCTAATCCAATATTTCATAGTAATGGTGATAGTGGACAACCTTGTTTCACTCCTGATCTTACTGACAGTCTTAAATATGTGCTCCCAACTATTTTAAGGAATAGTCCATTTATTCTTATACTCTTGAGCATTTTTAGTAGGAATGGATGTTGGAGTTTATCAAATGCTTTTTCTTCATCTATTGAGATGATCATATGGTTTTTATTAATTTGATTATTAATATGGTCCATTATATTAATAGTTTTCCTAATATTAAACTAGCCCTATATTTATGGTATTAATCCTACTTGATCATAGTGTATTATCCTGGGGATGATTTTCTGAAGTCTTTTTGCTAATATCTTATTTAAGATTTTAGCATCAATATTCATTATGGAAATTGTTCTATAGTTTTCTTTCTCAGTTTTCAATCTACCTGGTTTAGGTATCAGTACCATTATTGTGTCATAAAAAGAGTTTGGTAGGATTCCTTCATCCCCTATTTTTTCAAATAGTTTATATACCACTGGGGCTAGTTGTTCTTTATATGGTTGGTAGAATTCACATGTAAATCCATCTGGTCCTGGGGATTTTTTCCTGGGGGATTAATACCTTGTTCGTTTCTTTTTCTGAAATGATACTATTTAAGCAATTTACCTCCTCCTCTGTTAATCTAAGAAGCCTATATTTTTGGAGGTAGTCATCCATTTCATTTAAGTCATCAAATTTATTGGCATAAAGTTGGGCAAAGTAACTCCTTATTATTTCTCTAATTTCCTCTTCATTGGTGGAAAGACCCCCCCTTTTCATTTGTAAGACTAACAATTTGATTTTCCTCTTTCCTTTTTCTGATCAGATTTACCAAAGGTTTATCTATTTATTGGCTTTTTCCTAAAACAAACTCTTGGTTTTATTTATTAATTTAATAGTTTTTTGTTTGTTTGTTTATTTGTTTTATTTTTAATATTAGTGATTTCTCCTTTTAATTTTAGTAATTCAAGTTTAGTTTTTGGGTGGCGGTTTTTAATTTGTTTTTTTTTTTTTTCTAGCTTTTTAAGTTGCAGGCCCAGTTCATTAATTTTCTTTCTCTATTTTATTCAGATAAGCCTCTAAAGATAGAAAATTCCCACTTATTATTGCTTTAGATGCATCCCACAAATTTTGGTATGATGTCTCATCGTTATCATTATCTTGAGTGAAGTTATTAATTGTTTCTATAATTTGCTGTTTCACCCAGTCATTCTTTAAGATGAGATTATTCAGTTTCAAATTACTTTTTGGCCTATTTACCCCTAACTTCTTATTGAATATAGTTTTTATTTCATTGTGATCTGAAAAGAAGGCATTTACTATTTCTGATTTCTTGAATTTAATTTTGAGATCTTTATGTCCTAATATATAGTCAATTTTTGTATAGGATCCATGAACTGCTGAGAAGAAAGTATACTACTTTCTATTACCATTCCCCAAAGATCTATCATACCTAGTTTTTCTAATGTTCTATTTACCTCTTTAATTTCTTTCTTATTTGTTTTGTGGTTTGATTTATCTAATTCTGAGAGTGCAAGGTTGAGATCTCCCACTATTATAGTTTTGCTACTATTTCTTCTTGCAATTCTCTTAACTTTTCCTTTAGGATGTTAGATGTTCTACCATGTGGTGCATATATGTTTAGTATTGATATGGCTTCATTGTTTATGCTACCTTTTCCAGGATATAGTTTCCTTCCTTATCTCTTTTAATTAGATCAATTTCTGCTTTAGCTTGATCTGAGATAAGGATGGCTATCCCTGCTTTTTTGGCTTTACCTGAAACATAATAGATTCTTCTCCGACCTTTTACCTTTACTCTGTATGTATGTCCCTGCTTTAAGTGTGTTTCCTGTAAACAACATATTTTAGGGTTCTGACTTTTGATCCAGTCTTCTATCCACCTCCGTTTAATGGGAGAGTTCATCCCATTCACATTTACAGTTAAAATTACTAATTCTGTAAATCCTGCCATCATATTATCCCCTGATTATCCCTTTTTTTCCCTTGTCCCCCCTGAACCCCTTCCCCAGTATTTAATTTATAGACCCCACTTGTGATGTGTATCCCTTCCTTTTCAATCCTTTTAAGTCCCTTCCCCTTTCTTGTACCCTTCCCTTATTCCCCTTTTCCTTTTCCCTTTTCCTCTCCCCCTTTTTAATGAGGTGAGAGAGAATTCTCTGAGAAACAAATATCTAAATGATTTACTCTTTGAGCCTACTCTGATGACAGTAAGATTCACACAATATTTCTCCCCTTCTCTAAATTTACTCAGATGTGGTAGATTTTCTATGCCACTTCCTGGGATGTAGTTTCCCTCTTTTTATATCTCCTTCCCCTTTTTCTGATACTATCCCCTTCCCTTTACTACTTATGTTTTTATATTATATCAGTAAAATCAAATTATCCATGTGGACTTTCTGTATATCCACAACAGAGATACCGTTCTCAAGAGTTCTTTTTACCATTTTCTGCTTCTCTTCAGTCTTGTGGGTACAGATCAATTTTTTTGTTTAAGTCTGTTTTTTTTGTTTTGTCTTTTTTTCTTAGAAACAAATGGAATTCCTCTGTTTCATTAAATTTCCATCTTCTTCCATGGAAGAAAATGCTAAATTTAGCTGGGTAGTTTATTCTTGGTTGAAATCCTCATTCATTTGCCTTTCAGAATATCAGGTTCCAGGCCCTTCGATCCTTTAATGTGGAGGCAGCCAGATCTTGAGTGACCCTTATTGTGGTACCTTGGTATTTGAATTGTTTTTTCCTGGCTGCTTGTAATATTTTTCCTTAGTCTGATAGTTCTGAAATTTGGCCATAACATTCTGTGGAGTTCTTTTTTTAGGGTCTTTTTCAGAAGGTGTTTGATGAATTCTTTCAACGCCTATTTTCCCTTCTGTTTCTATTATTTCTGCACAGTTCTCTTTGAGGATTTCCTGTAAAATAGAATCTAGGCTCTTTTTTTTTTTTATCATAGTTTTCGGGAAGTCCAATGATCCTCAGATTATCTCTCCTAGATCTATATTCCAGGTCTATGGATTTTCCCAATAAGTATTTGACATTATTCTCCAGCTTTTCTTTTCTTTTTCTTCTTTTTTTTTTTTTTTTTTTTTTTTTTTTTCTGATTCTTGGTTTCTCAACGAACCATTCATTTTTATTTGTTCCGTCCTGATTTTAATGAGTTATTTTCTTCATTCACATTTTTTAGCTCTTTTTGTATATGCCCAATTGAGTTTTTAAATGAATTATTTTGCTGTTCAATTTTTTTCCATTTCACTAATTTTTTTTAATTGAGTTATTTTCTTTTTCCAAATCACAAATCCTACTTTCTTGGGAATTTTTTATATTTTCCAATTCAGAAATTCTACTTTCCTGTGATTTTTTAACCTTTTCTAATTCACAAATTTTGTTTCCCTGCATGTGCTGTGAACTCTTAATTTTTTCCAACTCAAATTTCATAACATTGTTATTCTCTATCATAGCTTCTCTTTCCTTTCCCCATTTTCCTTCAAACTCTCTTAACTTTTTAATAGTCTCTTCTAGGAGAGAGTTATGTGATGGTGGGCAGGTATCATTCCCCTTTAGTGTATTATCTGGAGACTGTCTGCTGTTAGCTTCATCAGGGTTGAATACCTGCTCTTCCTCTGTATAGAATGTGTCAATCATTCTCTTCAGCTTCTTACTTAGTGTTAAAAATCTGTTGGGGTCTGCCCTTGAGGTAAGATATTTATTTATTTACCAGCTTCCTCCCAGATGGGACAGTTGCAGCGAGTCCTGTGCCTGAGCTAAAAGAGAGCTCTGGGAGAGAGTTCCCCTCCCTCCTCCTCCGAAATGACTCAGAGGTGGTTAGCACTTCTCCAGCTTCTAGGAGTGCCCAGTGAAGGACCCTGTTGTGTGGCTTAGCAATTGCCCTGAGGTTTAAGGCTGAACAGTGAAAGCATCACAAACCCAGTCAAAACCTCCCATGTGGCCATGGATATTAGCAGCTGAAGTGAAAAGCCCCTGCACTCAAACCAGAAGTGTCTGCCCGGAAACCATGGTCCCAACTTCAAACATTCTGCTTTTCTGGAAGTTCCACTTCTCTGGGAATTCCACTGCCTCAGGCTGAGCCCCACACTATGTGGATTAAAGGCTGCCTCTGGCTGTGTCCCCTGCTTTTCAGGCTCTCAACTACCCTAAGGAGAAGCCCTGGACAGCAGAAGGCATGCTGAGATCTGTTAGGTCACTTCCGGATTGGGGTGGATTTAGGATCTGGCTTTATATTTTAAAAGAGCTTGATTTCTCTTCTAATCTGCTGTTTTACAAGCAGAGAAGAGCTAACAGCCTGTGCCAGATTCCTCTATCTCAGTGGCTTCTCTGATCCCAGAGTTCTCCCCAGCCGGATTGGCACAGTGTGCTAGCACTAAGTCCAACCCTGTCTGTGCTGATCTTTTTTTCCTCCCCTCAGGACCGACCTTTTTCTGTTGAAATTCTAGATTCTCTTCAGCTGGTAAGTTGTGCTTCTAATCCTTGTGGTTTTTATCAGTCCAGCATTATATTTGAGGCTGATTTAACTAATTGGTATTGAGGGAAGAAGGGAACTTACAAATTCGCATGTATCTTCTCCACCATCTTGGCTCTGGCCCCTGAGTGAATTGTTATACAACTGAATGAGTATCCACAAAATTAAGAGTAAAACTTATGACTTATGCATATTCCCCCTAAGGAATTAGACTCAGTTAAATTGAAAATTTCCTACATTAGATTTTAAATTAGAATTTAAAACAGGACCAAAAATGTTAAGTTAGAGTTTCAACAGGAAGAGTCATATAAGGAATTGAAATGAGGGTGTTAGTGGAATCAAGAACATTAATTATATTTCCCATTTAGATTTGTAATATAGAGATCAATCCAAAACATATCCTCTATAACAATTTTAAACAACCCATTCCACCCAAATTCTCTTACCTTTAATGTATAATAGATGCTCAGTTTGGAAAAAAAAAATACTATTCCCTTTTTTCCTCCCACCCTTGAAAAAAAAAGTATTTGCCTTTTCTACATTCATTACCCAACAAAATAAAAATAGACTAATAAGCAATTGCAAAGCACTTAACCATGGGAAGGCTAGATAATTACACCAGCAATGCTATTTGGTTGTATTTAACACAGGCATTATTATTGGAAAAATCTTCCTCCCCTTCTCTAGTGTCTGTACTTCTGCATAAGTGATCCAAGGAACTTTCCAATATGGTTTTGAATTTTCTCAGTTAGATGGTGCTCCCAAGAAGTAGCTTTGGCACTTTGGAAGGCTCATTAAATCTCTCTGGGCCCTTGGGTACTATTGAGCAAACTGCCGCAGTAATTTGCTAAATGTGATCCTAGGGACTTTAAAAAGTTCATGTGCCTCACTATGTGACTAACTTACTCCAGTAAAGTAATTTACACACTAGAGAACTTGGCAAAAATCAGTTCTTCAACTAAAATACATTTTGTGATCTCAGAAGTTGCTCATTTGAATTATACATTTTAAAAAATTCCAGTGTGAGTTTACTCTTTCCATCAATTTACTAAGTATGCCCAGTGGGAAAATTGGATCTTATAAGAGGTGTATGGAGTTTTGGCCTACTTTGAATTTCAAATTAACTGTCCTAGAAATGAATCAGCTGTTTCTTTAAGGCTTAAAATAGTTTTGTAAACACTGTTCTGAGTTTAAGTGAAATTAGAACTATCTTCAAACTCTCAGATGACATAATCTAAATAAACTACACTAACATACATATGGAAATTTCCATTACAATAATGGAGGGATGAAAAGAAACATTAAAGATATGTGATCTTAAGTTCATGCTGGATTAGTGTTTGTATTTGCTGCTTTTTTCTTTTTTACATATCTGGTCTATCTCCCAAGTTCTACCCTATCTCCAACTAAATAATGCTTAGGGTTGAACTCAGTCACTTTGTTCTAGTGTATGCTACCTGTAAGTGGTACTTATAAGTTTTTCCCAAGTTTTCCCTGACATGAGCCAAGAGAAAGGACAGTAGAAAAAAATGAGACTTTCAAATTAAGGAAGTTTGAGATAAAAAGTATAAACTAGAATATAAACTAAATCCAAAAGTGCCTATATTAATAATAAAGGAATGTTTTAGAGGAAATTAGTCCTTCATTAGTGCTCTGGCTCATCTGCAAAGTTTTCAAGTTGTCAGATGACAGCAAAAACATGATCATTAATAACATAAGCAAGTAAACTTCTTGAAAGTAGGAATTATTTGAGTATCTGTATTTGTGAAGTAGCACAGTGCCTGGCACATAGTAAGCATTTAATAAATGTTTTTGCATATGCGTATTTGACTAAATGAATAAATGACTATTTGTTATGCACTTATTCGAAGATATTGCATGGTGTAATGGATAGAGGGTTGTTTTAGAAGCTAGAAAGACCCAGACTCAAGTCACACTTTTTACATTTATTGCTTGTGTGATTTTGAAATCATCACTTTACTTTTGGTCATCTAGGCAATTCTCTAAAGACTATGAGTTTTCATAAAATCTGCCAACCTGCAATGATAAAAGTAGTTTTCTCATTTGGGAGTTCATTATTTCATTAAAATCATAGCTTAACCTCCACTGCTTATTCTCTGCTAAGTACCATGAATTTATATTTTTACCATTCTTAAAAAAATCATTTTTGATATTCTGGACTACTTTATATAGCTATAGTGACTAGAGAGAAAGGGTATTAGAAGACTCTGGCCAAAAAAAAAAAAAAATTCTAGACCCTAATCCAAATCTCTCCAGATCCAGCATAAATAGACTAATATTTAATCCCTCCTGAATTGCTTATGAATTACCATACTGTTCAATTCAGCTATAGCAATTGACATGTCTTGTGAACCATTTGCTTTAGAAATGATAATTCACAAAAAATATTAGAAGTCTTCCCTGGACATCTGTCCACTTGGAATAGGCAAAATCAGGACTGACACTTTTACTTAAAAATAAATGTAGAGGATTTTCTTAGGCTAAACTTATTTTGTAAGTTAGTTAATAAAAATATAATTAATTGGAGGCTTCTCAGTTACTGAGAGTGAAAAACTCATTATTGGTCTGGCTTAAGACTTCTAGTCTGCCACTAAAAAAGCAAAAAAAGTAATCTTACCACTTTATCCAGACAAAGTCAAAGCAGATACTGAATGTTATGGATTTTAGAACTATGACAGGAGGAAAGCAGATGTTACTCCCACCTGCCTTTAAGAGCATGTTGGAGGATGTGAATTGTCTACCCTCCCTTCCTTTTCTAACTGATTTCTTCTTTTAGACTTCTTTTCTCATTTGGGAATGCCACCTTCTTCCCACTTGATATCATATTATGAAGAACTACATTTTGGGTCTAATCATTCAATCATTTCAGAATATCATCAAATGAAATATCATCTAACCACATCTCTTCAACTTTTCCAAAAGAACATGGGAGAATTTGTCAAATGTTTCATAGGAGATTAGTAATAGAATACTAGGAATCTGATTATTAATTCATTTTTGCTACTTTTTTGTATTTAATTGTTCATTTGTATTTATGTTGAAATTCTATTATTATTATATGCAAGAAAACTAGAAGCAGATGGAATGCAAATGTGTCCATTGACCAAAAACCAATCTAGTGAATTCCAGAGAAATTCATTACCACAATATTCTCCAGCAAGGGATAAACATTTCTAATAATTATTACCCATCACAGTGAAGTGATTCATCTGCTTTGTGTCTGTGACTTCATCACTCCTATGAAAATAAATTAGACTCAGGGAATAATAGAAATCAAGATGAGTGGGGCCTTACTGATAATTCATCAAACACTTTGATTTTACAGTAACTGAGACCTGGAAAAGTGACATAATTTTGTTAAAGTTACATAGAGAGCAAGAAACAGGATTGGAAAATAACAATTAGTATGGAAAACCATCAGTTTTCCAGTTTCCCAGTTGAGCTGTTAGCAATACAAGAAAGGAGAAGGGATTTTACTTCCTGTAACTGTGGAGAAACATAATTTTTTCTGTGCCCTAAATAGCATACTGCCGGGGAAGCTGAGGCAAGATAGAGATTAGAGGGTTTTTAATATTTTATTTGGATTTCTGAGAGGGAGAGATTTTCTGGGACCAAAAGATACATTTTAATCCCAGGGCTAATGTCTTAAAGCATTCAGCATCACATCGAATATGAGATTCCAATGATTTTTATATGTGGCTCCCAGACTAGAGAGAGAAAAGAATGGAGTTCAAACACTGGTATACCAGGAATTTCCAGGGACAAACCATCAATGTGGTTCTGACAGAGTGTGTGTGGGGGGTGAGGACCATAAATTCTGATAAACTGGGAGTGAAGGGGGTAATTCCTTAGAGACAGAAAGTCTGGAACTTAGAGATAGAGGATGCCAATTAGGTATCTGAGATGGGACATCTGGAATTTTACCTTTTGGAATGCCAGAGTGTCTGGATTTCTACAGCCCTAAGCAAGAAAGGGAGTTGCAACCAGGGGAATTGAGGCAGAACAATTTAGGGAAACTGAGGCAGGAAAATTTAGGGAAACTGAGGTAGAACAATATAAGGAAACTGTGGCACAACAATAGAATGCACAATATCTGCATATGTCTGATATGGTCAAGTGACCTCTACTTATAGTAAAAGTTCATCTTTCTCCTTCAATATCTGAGTCTCATCAAAAAAAAAATTAGTTCAGAGAATGAAAATGATGAGATTTATCATAAATACCTTATCATGAAAGGGAATGATATTTACCCCAAATCTAGGGAAAACAGATTTCAGTAGTTTAGAAAAAAGACAGGTACAATTCTATGGACAATAATTCTGTAATTCTGCAGGGAAAAACAGTCCAGGAACTATGAATAGCTGGCAAGACTGAAATTTTAAAATCTATAAATTTCAATAGTTCCCATATGGGTAGGAAGGAATCAACTAAAAACATCCCATGAGGGAACTCATCAAACAATTTAGCTTTTCAATGACCAAATACTGAAGATGGGAGGTGAGGGTGGAAAGCACTAATAAAATGAATATAAACATGCGTACTATAGTATTTGATGAAATGGTGGAATAATTTTACATAAATTTCTTAAACTGGCCAAATAAAGGCTGGCCAAAAATTTAATTAAAATGTAGACAAATTAAAGTGGATGAGAGAGAAACAGAGAGACAGAGATAGGGGGGACAGCCCCAGGAAGGGAGAGAACAAGAAAGAATAAAATGTTACGATTACTACAAGAGTGAGTTTAAAAGCATGAATTACAGGCATACTACCAGACAAAGCAAAAATTAAAAAAAAATACAATATCAAGAAAGATAAACAGGTACCCTATATATATATATATATATATATATATATATATATATATATATATTATAAATACAAAATTACAGTATCTAAATTCATAAAGAAAAGTCATTATTTTTAAAAAGAAAAACATAGCAATACAATAATATAGAAGACAAAATAGGAGAATTTTGAAGTGACACCAAAGCAATCAGGAAGAAAAAAATTGAAAAAAAATTGCAAAATTAAAAAGAAAGATGAGAAAACTAAGGATACAAATTTTAATTAGAAAGCCCACAAGTTAACACATAAAATAAACAGATGAAATTGTGAATATTAGACAAGTGTATAAAAGGGGGAAGGGGAATAAGATAACCTACAAGGAGAAACAAAACTAAAAGTTAGTTCCTTTAAAAACCCAACACAATCAGTCTTTAAAAAGCAAAATCAAGGAAAATTATTGGCTATAAATGACAAAAATGCAAATTAATAGAGTTTGAAATAGAGGTCCTAAATAATCCACTCTAAGAAAATTAAATTATACAAGCCATAAAAAATTAATTTACAAAGGGAAAAGGGGAATCAATCCTGTTTCATGCAATTTTATAGGTAAGTTATATCACAAATTCACTGAATAGTTAATAGGTGCAATTACTTAGTGTAACTTTAAACCATTAAATTTGAATGTTGCACAAATTATCAATAATTATAGAAGGAAAAACTATATCCAACTACTTCTTAAGGAGCAAATAATGCTATATGGACAAGAAATACTATTGACTAATAAACCAAATAAGCAATCAATAAACTTCTATTTAGCATATATCATATTACTCCTTCCCAAAAAACTTAGAAACTGACTTAAAGGGATTCACATTCCACTAGTGAATAATAATGCTAGATCTTTATAGCATACTAGCAAATAATAAACAAAACAAAAACAAAAAATGATAGCATTATATTCTCCAGAAAGTATTCATCAAAGTTTATACAACTAATTTAAGAATGATTCAACATTAAAGAAATAATTAGTGTAATTAATCATATCAAAATGAAAATAAGGTATATTGTATAATATATTTTTAAGTATTTTATAAAATTCAACACTCATTTATACTTAAAAAAACCCAAAGTAAAAAAAAAAAAAACTCATGTCTATATGTACACCATATATTCATTATATATAACCAAACTTTGCATTTTTCATAATAAAAAACCTATAATGTTCTATAATGAATTGTAGTATAAATAATGAAAAAAATATTTTCTTCCCCTCTGATTATTTAAAAGATATAAAAATTCACAAGGGATAAAAAAGAACTTAAAAATAACTATGCTTAAAATGCTATCCTTTGATCCAGCAGTCTCACTATTGAGTTTATATCTCAGGAGATAATAAAAAAAATGAAAAGAACTTATATGTACAAAAATGTTTGTAGTAGTCCTTTTTTAGTATTAAGGAATTGAAATTTGAGTGGATGCTTAGTTGAGGAAGGTATATAATGAATAATGGTATATAAATGTAATGAAATGTTATTATTCATAAGAAATGGTGAGCAGAAAGCCCTGAAAATACCTGCAGGAACTGATGCTAGTGAAGTAAATATATCTAAGAGAAAATTGTACACAGTAATGAAAAGATTATATGATAATCAACTGTGATAAATTTGGTTTTTCTCAACAATATAGTAGTTTAAGGTGATTCCAATAGACTTGAGATGAAAAATGCCATCCACATTCAGAGAGATAATTATGGAAGTTAGATGTGGATTAAACATAGTATTTGTACCTGTTTGTTTATTTTGTCTCCCTTTCAGTCTGATTTTTCATGTACAACATGACAAATTTGGAAATATCTTTAAATGGATTGTAAGTATTTAATGTATTTATCCTGTCTTGGGGAAGGAGGAGGTAAGAGAGGGAAGGAGAAAAATTTGGAACCCAAAATTTTACAGAAATGAATGTTGAAAACTATCTTTGCATACATTTGGAAAAATAGAATTCTATTGGGAAGAAAGAAAAACTTAAGAGTTTCAGTAATTTGACATAGTTTTTCAGGTAATACCTATCTGGACAAGAATTTGAAAACAGCTCTTCTGAGTGCAAATCTTATATCCCTTTCACTATATTAGTCTGTGGGACAAAATAAATAAACCTGTGCTGATATGAGTTGTATAATACTTAAAGATGAATTGGGGTAACCTTGAAATCTTCCTAATAGGTTGATCATGATCTAAGACATCTGTTCCATATTATCAATATTCTTTTTTAAATGTAATTATTATAAAAAGCCTTAGATTATCTTATTTTAGGCAATATAGTATAGTACAGAAAGATTGGACTCACTCTAGATGTCAAAATGTAAATGGGAAATATTTAATAAATTAACTAAAATCTATAATAAAATATGTGATATTAAGATGTGTTATTTTTAAATTAATATTCATCCTTATGAAAGGATTAGTGATCCATATTTCTATTTGAGCTTGACACCACTGGAAAGGGAAGACATGCATTTGATCCTACCTCCCTAATGAATATTTATTTGACCTTGCATGTCAATTCATCTCTTTGGATTTCAGTTTTATCAACTGTATGATTGAAAAAGTTAAAGTAAATTATGTCAAAGGCCCTTTCTGGTACCAAAGTTTGTGATATAAATCTGTGACTGAGTGTTTCTGTGTGTTTGTGTTCATTATTTATTATTCTGAGCAGTGGAAATTCAAGAACTGAAAGAAATTCTAGAAGACAAAAAAGCTGCCTAGCTCAACTCAGTATTCCATTATTCACAGCAGCTTTTCCAAACCTTTTCATATCTCTTTAAACCTTCCATGACTCCCTCATCTGAAATCCTTGGAAATCTCATTCTCCTTGAAATCTCTGTAGACTCTCTTCTCCTCTTTGATAATCCCTTCTCTCTAGAGTTTCAGGACAATGCTCTATCTTAGTTCACTTTCTACCTATCTAATACTCCTGGATTCTCATTCAGAAAATGTCCTCTGACCATAGGTGTCCCTAAGAATTTTTTTCCTTGTCCCTCTTCTCTTCTCTCTCTCTCTAGTTACTTCACTTAGTGGTTTCATCCAATTCCATTGATTTATTTACTATGTCTATACTGATAATTCTTAAAACTACTTTCCTTATTCCCACTTCTCTACTGACCTCTAATCTTGCATCCCCAAATGCTTTTCAGACATCTCAAACATTTCAGTTGACACATTAAACTCAGCATGTCCCAGATGAGTTCCTTATCTTTTCTTCTAAAGTCATCACTCCAGTACAGAGTTTTATTACTTTATGTCTAAACTATTGCAATAGTCTACTGATAATTGGTTGTAGAGGCAAGTTACCTGCCTTCAGTTTCTCTCCACACCAATCCATCATTCGTTCAGTTACCAACATCTATGTCATTTCCTTATTCAGTAAGCACCAGTGTCTCCCTATTTTATCCAGTAGTAAAATGCAAAATGTTTTGCTTGGCATTAAAAATGTTTGATAACCTTGCTCCTTCCTATATTTCTAGTCGTCTCATTTTAGTTGCTATCTTGCATTATTTGATCCAGTGACTCTGACCTTCTGATTGTTTCATGAACAAGACACTAATCTCTTGGCTCTGGGCACTTTCTCTGGTTCTCCATGTCCCAAATAGTCTCCCTCTTCATCTCAGGATATTGGTTTCCCTGGCTCTTTTTAAATCACAAACAAATCCCATCTTTGACAGGAAGCTCTTCCCAACCCCTCAATTCTAATGCCCTCTCTTTGTTAATGATTTCCTGTTTATCCTGTATATATTCTGTTTGTACATATTTGTTTGTAGGTTCCCCCCATTAAATAGTAACCTTTTTGAAGATAAAAAACTGTGTGTTGCCTTTTTTCCCTGTGTCTGGAATATAGGGTGTACTTAATAAAATTTTAGCAATTAATTGGGTTGCTATAATTAGTGTTGACTTGGTACTCCTATTATAAAGAGACTGAGAGGACTGAGGACCTAGTTGATATATGAAATCTCTGCAGCATGTGATATATATATATATATATATATATATATATATATATATATATATATATATATATATATATATATATATATATATATATATATATATATATATATATATATATATTTATATGTATATGCATGCATGTATTTGAAAATAGCTACTGATATTTGTTATGTTTTAAATCTATTTCAAGCATATCACTTAGATACTTTATGATAACTATTGAACCATTGTACAAGCTAGAAATGATAAAATAGAACATTGTACAATTTGTTACTGCTGTTAACATATTTCATATATTTTAGTAAAAATCAATTTAATTATATGGGGAACATCATGAGAAAATTGTACTTTGAAGAAGCATATTTAAAAATTATCACTCAATATGCTTTTCTTGAATGAAAATAGATTGATTTCCCCAAAGCAAAATGACATTTTAAAGTCAGAGAAGCCCAGGAAATCAGATTACAAATTGTGATCTCTTCTTATATTGAAAAAAAAATTACATTTTAATGCCAATTGAAAAAGAATGATTACTATGTTCCTCTGGCTAAAGAAATGCTAATTATTTCAGAAATGTTTCTAGGGATTAGAACTCTAGACCCTAGAACTAATTTTTAATTAATAATTCATTGTGTTCACAAAATGTAATATAATAAAACATAAAAATGCATTGCTTAATACAACCAATATCAATATTCTTCTGGCAGAAAATAAATGGAAATAAAATAATGCTCATCCATAAGGACAAAGTTAAACAAATTATGATATGCAGCTATAATTCAAAATTTCTGTGTCATAAGAAATAATGAATATGAAGAATTCAGAGAAACTTTAGAAAGTTTATTTAAATAAATGCAGAAAGAAGCAAATAGGATTAGGAAACTAATAACTATAATGGTCAACCTGAAGAAGAAATGAGAAAAAAGCCTTCCTTCCATTAGTGGAAACTAAAGATGCTATGCATTGAACATTTCCTAAGTCTGCTTAAAAAAAAAAAAAAAAAAAAAAAACTTTTAATCTTCATTACAAAGTGTGTGGGACAGGTACTAGACCTCTTTTCCAAATTAACTAATCAGAGACATCTTCAGGTACAGACCATTTATTTAATCCCTGTAGGGAGAAGCCCAGACACATCTGTAAGCCATCCCAACTCTTGCCATGTGCTCCTGGAACCTGACCAGGCAGAAGTAGAAAACCTCGTTAAATAGGAAAAGACCCAACCCTTTTTACTGGATAGACAAAAAGGAAGTAACCATCTTTGACCAATGTTGTCTGCTTCCTGTTGTTAACATCACATCCTGTTGATGTAACTTCTTAAGGATCTGACTTTTAGAGACCATGTGACTCCCTGCAAGCCAGGGTTCAAGACTGAGAATTGGGATCATATGACCCCAAGATCTCACCTTCCCGCTCTGGGTATAGGGATTATGTGATTTAGGCCTAGTCTCAATACTGAGAAAACTTCATTTTATCAGTCCCATTCACAAAGTATTTCTTATTAAGGGAAGCAGTAAGATATAGATAGATATAGAGAAATACTAAAATGTATATATTATGTGTGTGCATGCAAAAGTTTGATAGAAAATTTTATCAATACACTATTTGTAAATGTGTATTGAATTAAATGCACTATGAATCTTTCATAAAGTCAAAGAATTTATGAACTGACTTCTTCATTTGTAAAATGATATGCATACAGTCAATGCACAGAAGGTAAAGTGGCATAACAATACCTTAAAATCAAAGATCTAATAAATAAATACTGTGTACAAGTGTGGCTGTGAGTGTGGTATGGGTGTACACACACTCACATTGTGCATACAGATATACAAATATATGTTTACACACACACACACACACACACACACACACACATATATATATATATATATATATATATATACACACATATAATCATTTGTGGATATATGTGCCATACTTATTTTCTTTTAATTGAATATGAGGTAATGTAGACTAAGTTGTCCAGACCAGGAAAACCTTCATGTATAAGTCCTTACTGTTTTACCAGAAGTATTTCACTTGGTCTTACAGCCCATGTAGACTTTCAGAAAAAAGATTACATATTAAAAATATATATTAACTAAATGAATTCTAATTTTAAAAACCACTCATTGAAACTTTGTGCTGATAGTAATTTTTAAAGGGAATCACTCAACCTTGACAGAGGGATTCTTATATTAATCTGACAGAATTCGTTTAATGGGTAGATATAGGATGATTTTAAATTTTGTAGATTTCTAAGTGATCCATAACTAATAATCCCTCTTAACTGCTCTGGAATACATATTATTGCTGACCACATGTACACTACAAGGCTAATTCTGTACTTTAAAATATAGCCATGAAGATATGAAATAGAAGACATTTCCTCTTGTAATTATTTAGGCAAAACAAAGAACACACAAGTTATTCATCTGAAGGAGATAATTAACATGTTTACACAACAGTATTTGTGGAAATTAATTTTACACACTTACGTAAAGCCATTTTTATTTTTGCACTTGAGCAAGACAGTATCTACAGAGGTATGGTTTATTTTGATATTACTTATAATAATTGCATTGCATGTCTGGGTTTTCTGTGGCTGTTTTAATACCTTTGATTAGAAGACTTCTAATCAAAGAAGACTATAATTTTTCTTTTCTTTCTTGTTCTTTCTTTCTTTTTCCATTTCTTTCTTTCTTCTTCTCCTCTTCTTCCTTTTGTAAAGTATATGTCTTCAATGAGAGCCATTGTTTCCTCTTCTCACACTGTGTGAATATTGAATATTGAAGAAAGGAAAAATTTATTAAATGCCTATTATGTGCTGAGCACAATGTGAAAAACGTTAGAGATATTATCTCATTTTATATTCATAACAACCCCACAAAATAAGTGTTATTATCATTGCTATTTTATATTTTAGGAAATGAAGATAGACAGAGGTTGTCACTTGTCCACAGTCATATATATATGCCTGAGATAATATTTGAACTCGGGTATTTCTGACTCTAGGTCACTATACCACATAGCCTCAGGGAAAAATAAAAAGGGGTTATGTTATGGAACAGTTATGGAACAAGTAGTTTATCCTGATATTTAAATAAGATGTTAAACATACATACACTAACAGAATGACTTAAACGCAGGATTCAGTAACAACTTTTAATTAATGGTAAAATGCTATTGAGAGAATAATAATTAAACTTCATCAGAACATAAATAAGTTTGCAGAACTGCTAATTAAATATTTTGATTTCACCTTATTTACACAGTCCAAAAAACTTCTACTTTGTGCTTGCTTGTAAAGCAAGCTCAGGACAAATCATTTTTCAATGTCTTCTCCAGCCTTCAGCCAATTTTATCTCTTTAGGAGCTAACAGCCTTGGATCTCTCAAAATCACAAAGTCACCTGCAGGTATAAACACATAAATCTCAGGTTACTTAGTTCTGAAAAGGAAATAAATAAAGAAGGAGAGAAAGAGGGAGGAGAGGGAGAAAAAGAAGGAGAGGAAGACAGAAGGAGAGAAAAGGAGAGGAAGGGAGCAAAAGACAGACATTAGAAATTATCTGTTCATGAGTGGGACCAAAGACCCACAGGCTCTACTCAAACCCCCATTTACCATTTTGTATTCAGTCATTAATCTATTCCACTAATTCAGCATTGAATTTTCTACCCAACACCAGATTTTTTTGGTTATTATCATTTTGCAACATAGTTTGAAATCTGAAATTTCTGGGAAACCTTTCTTAAGATTGTTTTCATTGATTACCTTGATATTTTTTACTTTTTGTTTCAGATATATTTTGTTACTATTTTTCTAATTATATAAAACAACTCATTGGTTTGATTGGTATGGTACTGAAAGAGTAAATTAACTTAGGCAAAATTGTGATTTTTATGATATTGACATGGCCTATCCACAAACAGTTAATCCAATTGTTGTGATGTCTTTATTTGTATGAAAAGCATTTTGTAATTGTGTTCATATAGTTACTAGGTTTGTCTTGACAGGTAAATGCCAACATATTTAATATTGTCTGCAGTGAATTTAAATAGTATTTCAATTTCTATCTCTTGCTGCTGGGTTTTTTTGGAAGTATATAACAATAATGATACTTCATACAGGTTTATTTTATATCCTGCAACTTTGCTAATGTTGTCAGTTGTTTCAACTAATATTGGTTGATTTGCTAAGGTTTTTTAAGTATACCAACATTTTACATAAAAATTGATGGTTTTGCTTCTTCATTTATTATATTTATTCCTCCATTTTTTTCTTGTTTTCTTGTTATAGAGTTTCTGGTGTGCTTTTGAAAAATACTAATGAAATTGAACATCCTTACTTCATTTCTGATCTTATTGGCAAGGCCTCAAGTTTTATCAGCATTAAAATAATGTTTCCTTTTGGTTTTAAATAGATAATATTTACCATTTTTTTAAAAAGGCTCTATTGAGTATTTTGTTAGACATTTTCTGCATTTACTTTTGTAATTATGTAGTTTTTGTTGTTGTTATGGTCAACTATATTTATAATTTTCCTAATATTAAAATAACCTTATACTCCTGGTATAAATTCCAACTGGTAATAATGTATGATTGTTTAATATATTGTTGTAATGTACTTGGAACATTTAATTTAAAATTTTTGCATTGATATTCACTAAGGAGATTTGCCTATAGATTTTTTCTCAGTTTTTTTTTTTTGTTGTTGTTCTTGTTGTTGTTTGTTTGTTTATTTGTTTGTTTTTGCTTTTACTTTCCCTAACAGGTATTTAAACCATATTTGTGTCATAAAAGGAAATTGCTAGGACTTCCTTATTTTTCTCCAAATAGTCTATATAACAATTGAATTGTTATTTAATTGTTAAAGTAACATAAATCCATTTGTTCCTGGGAATTTTTTCTTAATTCTTTCTCAGTGATAGCTTGTTCAATTTCTTTCTTTTTTTTTTTTTTTTTTTTTTTTTTTAGTACAGGGATAACTATTCTATTTCATATTCTGATCATATGTATAGATTATATTTTGTAAATATTAATTCATGCAATTTAGATAATCAGTTGTACTGACATATAATTATATAAATAATAAAATAAATAATTATACAAATAATTATTTATTTTAACTTTCAATTTTATTACTCTCTCCTTTGATTTTCTGGATTTCTTTCTTTTTTTTTTTCAGTTGGAGATTTTTAATTTTTTTTTTTTTTTTAGGTGTTTTTTTTTTTTTTTTTTTTTTTTTTTTTTTTTGCATCCTAAATTCATGGAGCTGTTGTTTCTGTCTTTTTTTGATGTATATATTTAAATATATCTGTTTTCTCCTAAGTATAGCCTTGATTGCATTACAAAAATTTTGGAATGTGTCTCATTGTTGTCATTCTTTTTAATTAAATTATTGATTTTGTCTATGATTTGTCCTTTGACTCATTTTGGAGAATTATGTTAGTTTCCAATTTATTTTTAATCTCTGCTTTGAGTTCTTTATTAAATATAACATTAATATATACATATAATACATAATATATTATCTATAATCCATTTATATATATATATATATACATATATATATATATATATATATGTATATATATATATATATATATAAATGACATGACTGTCTGAAAGGGTACATTTAATATTTCTGCTTTTTTATATTTGCTTGTAAGATTATAATGCCGTAATACAAGATCAATTTTTGTGAAAAGGGGCCATGAGAAAAAGGTATATACATTTCTATTCCCATTCAATTTTCTACAGAGGTCTATCATATCATTTTTTTTCTAAGACTCATGTCATTTCTTTTTATGGTTAGATTTATCTAGCTCTAAGAAGAGTGAGTTAAGGTTCTCTATTAGCCTAGTTTTACTTTGAATTTCCTTCTATAATTTATTTACCTTTTCCTTTAAATATTTGAGGACTATACTATTTGGTGCATGTTTATTTAGTAGTGATAATACTTCCTTGTTTATGATGACTTTTAGTAATGTAAGTTTCCTTTTTAATTGGGTATAATTTTTTTTAATTTTTACATTTTCTGAGATGATAGTTTTTGTTTGTTTGTTTGTTTGTTTGTTTTACATCAGCTGAAGCATAATAGATTCTTCTGTAGTCCCTTATTTTAACTCTGTATTTGCTTCTGTTTCAAGTGCATTTCTTATAAATAATATATTGTTGGATTCTAGTGTCTAATCCCTTCCGTTAGCCAATTGTGTTTTATGGTTGAGTTTATACCATTCACATTCATAGTTATGATTATTAATTATGATTTTCCCCTCATTCTCTTTTCCTCTTTTTATGCTTCTCTCTCTCTCTCTTTTTCTTCTGTCCTTCCTGTGATGTTTGTTTTACTTCTGACCACTGCCTTCTTTTATTGGCAACCCTTTCATTATCTTCTTCCTTTCCCATATCTTCTTTCTCTCCTGCTTTCTTGTTAGGTAAGATATATTTCTATTACCCACTGATGTGTGTACAGGCATATTACCTCTTTGAATCTGTTTAGATGTAAGTAAGGTTTGAGATTTGTTCCCCCTCTTCCCCAATATTTCCTCTCAATTGCAAAGTTTTTCCTTTCAGAGCACTTCATGTGATCTATTTTTTTTTCCATTCTTCTTCATCCTTTCCTTCCCCTTCCCACAGGGAATACCACTTTTTCTCCTTTCCATTTACATTTACACACACACACACACACACACACACACACACACACACACACACATATATATATATATGGAAAATGATAAAGTTCTTAGTAGTTACATGTTTAATCTTCCCCACAAGATTCTAAAGAGTTTAACCTTATTGAGTCTCTTCTCCTTTTTCTTTAATATTTATATTTTTATGCTTCTTTTGAGTCTCATATTTGAAAGTTAAATTTTCTAAAGGGTCTGGTCTTTTCATCAGGAATATTTAAAAGTCCTCTATTTCATTAATTTTTAAATTAACTCTCCTCAATATATTTTTCATGACAATTGTTTTTTCAAATGAGATATTTCAAATTTTCTTCCAATTTTTCATTCTTTTAACTGTTTTATTATTTTTGATGTCTTGTGGAATCACTAACTTCTACTTACCAAATTCCAATTTTTAAGGAATTATTTTCTTATTGAGAGGATTTGTAGTTTCTATCCCCCCCCCACACACACACATCCTTTTGGACATTTTTACTTTTTTAGCAAGCTATTTCATTGGTGAAGTTTTGTATCTTTTCTTCCTTTTAACTTATTCTGTTGTTTAAGATGTTATTTTCTTTGGGTTTGTTTGCTTCTTTTATTGAGCTATTGTTACTTCATAGTTATTTTCCTTTGCTTTCACTTATTTGCATAATTTTTCTTCTACCACTCTAATTTGATTTGGAAAATCATTTTTAGCTCTTCAAGAAATTCTTGATGAACTTGTATCCAATTCACATTTTTTCATTAATATTTTTCTTATAACTCTTTGGATTCCATGTCTTTTTTTGATAATTTCTATCACCATAGTAACTGTTAATGGTCAGGTTTTTTTTTGTTGTTGTTGTTGTTGTTGTTGTTGTTGTTGTTGTTGTTGGCTCATTTTTCTATTCCTTAGTTTTTGAAGTTTGTGTTAGTACTGGGTTCTTTTCCCAGTATAGGGATGGAAGAGTTGTACCATTTCCAGTTTTAGGCTTTTTCATACTGATGTTGTCAGAGTTATTTGGGGGGGGGGAGTTGGAAGTCTTTAGTGCTTCCAATATGGTGTGATCTGGGAAGAAGTGTGTTCACTGCACTCCTGGTCTGCATACTTTACACTGCACACTGATCTTTACTTAGGAAGGGACTTTGTCTCTTGGAATTGGTCCTTGATCCTTTGGGACCAGAAGTGATACTGTTTTTCAGGGTGCCTGATTCATGGAACTAGGAGTGATATGTTTTATTATTGTTGTTGTTATTGTTGTTTTTATGGTACCTGAATTATTGTGACCAAAAGTGATACTGCCTCTTGGTGCTGCAACTTCCTCTTAGTTGATTTCTGTGCCCTTGAATTATGAACCAGAATTGGTTATAAGCAAGAGAATTGTTTACAAACAATATTTGGTCAACATCCAGTGCTTTCATAATGGTCCTCTATAATATCGTTCTGACTAATTCCAAGCTATCCTTACTGTCTATGACTTGTGAGCTCCCAAAGCTGCTGCAGTTGCTGTTATCACCATCTAGTCACATCATTAATAGTTCATCCACATGGGATATGGGGCAACTTCTACTCCACAGATCACTCTTTCTGATTTTTTAAAAAGCTTTTTTTCACAATATATGCAAAGATAATTTTCAACATTCACCGTTGCAATACCTTATGTTCCAAATTTTTCCCTCCCTTCCCCCACCCCATCTTCTAGATGGCAAGTAACCCAATATATATTAAACATGTGAAATTCTTCTATACATATTTCCACAATTATCAGGCTGCATAAGAAAAATTAGATCAAAAAAGGAGAAATAAGAAAGAAAACAAAATGTAAGCAAACAACAACAAAGAGTGAAAATATTATATTGCAATTCATATTAAGTCCCTACAATCCTCTCTCTGGGTGTAGATAGCTCTCTTCATCACAAAACCATTGAAAATGGCCTGAATTATATAATTTTTAAAAAGAGCCACATCCATAAGAATTGATCATTATATAATCTTTCTGTTGTTGAGTCCTGATTCTACATACTTCAATTAGCATCAGTTTATGTAAGTTTCTCCAACCTCTCTGAAATCATCTTGTTGATCATTTCTTATAGAACAATAATATTCTACAACATTCATATATATCACTACTTATTCAGCCATTCTCCAAGTGATGGGCATCCACTCAATTTCCAGTATCTTGCCACTACAGAAGAGCTGCCACAAACATTTTAGCAGTATGAATCCCTTTCTCTCCTTTATGATCTCTTTGGAATATAGGCCTAGTACTCTTTCTGATTTTTAAATTTATCTTGGGCTGGAAGAAAGTCTCACTCTGATCCTTTCTGGCCTCTGCTTTTCCAGATTTATATCTGATGTGTTATTTTAAAAGTTATTTTAAAGGGAAAATTGGAAAAACTCAGCTGAGTGTCTTTGCCACTCCACCATCTTGCCTTTACCCCCATTATTCACCTAACTTTATTCAGAAACATAAAATTCATGTAAATAAAATGAAACAAAAATAGACATTTTTGCATTTAAGTTAGTTACCACCAATTAAATTAAGTTTTCTTAGTTTAGGAGGGAGCAAAGAAAAGGAGAAAGATCAAGAAATTAAAATATAAATAAAACAAACTCTTTGTTCATTGATCACAACTTGACTTTAGAATCCATGTTTTATATTTCTTATAAAAAGGTGATCATTTTAGCAGTAGTAGACCACCCAGACATCTCTACCTTTACTACGTTCAATCAATACCACTGTATTCTATTTCATAGTAGAGAAGCTCTTGACTAGAAATCACCAGATGTTGCTATGTGACCAGTTACTTGACCTACACTGCAAAAGGAGAAAGGTTTACTGTATGATCTTTCAACTCCCTTTTAATTCTAAAATTCTATGATTCTATATTTTACCAAGACAATAATTTGTAGTAATACCTTACTTTTTTCTTGGCCCAATAAATAAGCTAACTGTCTGTAACTTTTTTAAAAAAAGGAAAGGCTTTAAGATAGCTTAATAAAAAGTGAATGATGACTTTTGTTATGTTGAGTACAAGGGTAGATTATGTTGAAAAAAAACTTGCAGAATATATGTTTAAATTTTTGTTATTAGCTAATTTAATCTAATTCAACAATGTTTATTAAATCTTTATTTTATTTTTCAGACACTGTTCTAAGTCCTGAGGCTATAAAAACAAAAACAAAATGCATTTAATACTTATGGAGCTTACATATCTATTAGAAACAATTTGTACGCAAAAAAGTAAATACAATAATACATCAAGTAACTACAAGCTTTGTAAAAGGAAAAAACATCCACAAAATTGGGAATAAGTACCAAATTAACTTATCTTTAATGGAACCTAATAATTCCAGATACTAGATCTCTTTGCTAATTAGGCAGACAGTAATCAAAAGCAACAACAGTAAAGAGTATATTTGAGGGGAAAAAAAAAAAAAAAAACTATGAGTAATTTCATCTTACAAAACAACAAACTAAAAAGCTAAAGAAAAAAACTAAAAAAAACTAAAGCTAAAGAAAAAAAAACTCTTCGAAAAACTTGGCTTGTGATCTCAATGAGACAAATTGTGATAGAGAAATTGAAGATATAACTGAAAGGACAAATAAATATGAAATGGAACAAAGCTATCAGCATATTTTTTTGTGTGCCCATTTTTTTTCAGTGTTATTTCTACACCTGGACTTTACTGTTTCTGTATTTAATTATGATGTACTCAAAGAGTAAGTAGCAATTTCATTAAGAAAACTCAGTGCAATTGACCATATATATGCATAAAGTATTCATGTTGAATGCAATGCCTTCCCCCATCCCCAAGTTGTCTTGTATATAATATTTCATATATTTTTGCATTTGCTTATTTTTATATATGTTATTTCCCCCAAAATAATTTAATTTGTTTAAACCTTCCCCAATATCAATCTTATAATCTTATAAATCTTATAATAGTAAATTATAAAAATAGGTCCCAAAGAGGCAATTTTAACTGTATAATGATGGACTCCCATACTGGTGCAAAAGACCTTTTTTACTGATCTTCCAACTTGTCTTCAACTGGAAAATGATTCCACTCCATTCTTTGTGAGTTATCATACTCTTGAATTGGGTTAGAGTCATTATTTAATGGAAGTTATAAGCATTTGAGGGAAAGTTCAGGCAAGTCATGCCTATACTCTGCCATTTTGATTCTAGGCCTTTAATTGCATAATGGATCATTTTCTGTTTCAGATGATTAATTTAATTTTGTGGTAATAAGTGGTACTTATAAAATCAAATACTTCCTGACTCTTTTTGAAGAAAATATTAATGATGTTCAAATGTAAATCTTTTATGAAAGTACCATTTTGCAACATTTTTGTCATCTTTTCCTAATGCCTATTTTTACAGAAGATACCAAGTATCAAAATATATGTGGATTTAAGGGGAAAAACAAACAAACAAACAAAAAAACATGTCACCATGTAAAAAGAGTTCTGGAATCAGAAGATCTGGACTTAGATCCTACTTTTAATGCTTCTTACTTATATGATCTTAATCAGGATGTTTAATCTTTCTGGTGCTTAAGCTTTTCATCTGTAAAATAAGAAGACTGAACTAGATAAATGACTTCTGGGATCCCTTAAAAAGTTTTATCAAGGTCTTCATAGAATTTCCATAGCGTGTGTCATTTCTACATTGATAGTGGGTAGAATAGTTGAAAAGGGAACATAGAAAAGAAAGACATTGTTTTTATGACCTTTATACGTTAATATAAATATTTATATATTGATACTAAAGAATGAGTAGATACATAAAGTATACAAGTATCAAGGAGTGGAAAAACAGTTTGAAAAGTGAAGAATTCATAAATGGCTTTTATCAGTCACAAAGGATATCTTATTACTCTGAAAATATTCAGAGATTAAATTAAAAATGATTAAGCAGTATGCTTTGGGTGAAATGACTTTTAACATTGGAGGGAAGAGGGGAAAGTAAGGACACAGATTAGAGACTTATGGAGGAGTAAGAGCACGTCCTTGTTGAGATTCAACTCCTATGTACATCTATGTGAGCAGCAGTACAATGAGGATGAAACTGAGGAATTAATTATGTTAATAAGACATTCTGAGATGTTAGACCTTCCTTTATATGTATGTCTATGGGAAGAAGATGGTTTCATTAAAGTTCTGACAATGGAGGCAGCATGGACTTAAAATTCCTGCTCCACATCAGTACTTTATTGGGAAATCTTTGCTCAATGATCAACTTATTAATACATAAACAGAAATCTTTATCAATCTGTGTTGACATTCATTTGAGGGCTAAGTCAAAGAGTTCTCGGAATTGCTATCACTATGCAGTGATAAAAAGAAACAACATTTCACATAAAACTTTGATATCTTATCTTGCAGTGCTTATACTGACTATAAGTTGATCTTTTCTTAAGGATGAAGAGGTTGAAAATTTTTATATGGAATTCAATATGACCATCCAAATGAAATAAGCATATGTTTCCATATTTGGTAACTTTATAGTGAGAGTGAGAATGGAGAAGACACTGAAAAAATAGTTTTAGAAAATACAGATCAAGTTTGAGAAGTGAAAGAAGTCAAAGGACTGAAAAATACCTAGAACATTTATGATGCTGTTTTTCTTCCAGAAGACACTGGATATTATATATAGTGAATATCACATAAAATTGAAGTACAAGCAATTCTGCAACTCACACTTCCTCAGTACCTCCAAATCCTTAGGTCACTCTTCCTCAGATTGAAAGGGTATCATTAGAGAGTACTTCTTGGATATCCAATTTGAAGAGGGAGCCCATGGACACAATCATTTATTTTGTACTTCATTTCAGGATTTTTGTGCCACTCATACTAAGTACTATTCTTCTCCCATCTCCTGTTTTAAGTTACTTTTTATGTGCAAAGTTCTCCCATTAAACTATAAATTCCTTCAAGAAAAGGATCAAATTTTTTTTGTTGTTTTTCTTTGTATTTCCAGACTTATTATAGTCACTTTACTGATATAAAGAAGATTTTCAAGGTTTGTTGACTATCATATCATATTAATGATTAATGTGGAAGTCATCTCAGAATCAGTTGTCTGTGTGTGGTCAAAAAATGTGATTAATTAAAGCAAAGTTCAAAATCAATTTTAAATTTTCCTATTACCCATGACCCAGATTCCATCTTCACATATATTTCTCTCCTGCTCCAAGATTCTAGTATCAAAAAGAATTAGAGAAATGCTAATTAAGACAACTCTGAGATACCACTACACACCTGTCAGATTAGCTAGAATGACAAGGAAAGATAATGTGGAATGTTGGAGGGGATGTGGGAAAAACTGGGACACTGATGCATTGTTGGTGGAATTGTGAATGCATCCAGCTATTCTGGAGAACTATTTGGACCTATGCTCAAAAAGTTATCAGACTGTGCATACTCTTTGATCCAGCAGTGTTACTACTGGGCTTATATCCCAAAGAGAGCTTAAAGAAGGGAAAGGGTCCTGTATGTACAAGAATGTTTGTGGCAGCCCTCTTTGCAGTGGCCAGAAACTGGAAACTCAGTGGATGCCCATCAATTGGAGAATGGCTGAATAAATTGAGGTATATGAATGTTATGGAATATTATTGTTCTGTAAGAAATGACCAACAGGATGATTTC